>NC_061500.1:986201-1013701 GCF_022539355.2 Hippoglossus stenolepis | reverse complement strand
AAGTGTGCATGTGTGTGTGTCTGTGTGTGTGTGTGTGTCTGTGTGTGTCTGTGTGTGTGTATAGGTAGTTAGAGGTAGAAGGGGTAAAGAAGTTCTGACAAGTCTTTCAGCAATAACATCAGTAAAACTCAATTTGCCCCCGTGTGACTCCAGACGCCACTGAGCATGCTCTCTGTGTGTGTGTGTGTGTGTGTGTGTGTGTGTGTGTGTGTGTGTGTGTGTGTGTGTGTGTGTGTGTGTGTGTGTGTGTGTGTGTGTGTGTGTGTGTGTGTGTGTGTGTGTGTGTGGCCTGACCCGGTGGATCAACTTGCTGTGGTTGTTGTTTTCCTCCTGGTGAACTCCTCAGACTGCTCTTTATCTCCCTCAGTGCACGGCTCTGGTTCTGACAGCGCTGAGCATTCTGGGAGAACATCTGCATTTATCTCCTCCGTCAGAATCAATTATTCTGCATCAGGAGTAAAGAAACAAACACACACTCACTGGAGTGAGTCAACAAAGTCTGTCAGCTGGACGCAAACACAATTTAAACACTAATAACTGGAGCTTTACTGAACAAAGTCCGATGAGGTCGACCTCAGTTCTGTCTGCGTTCATTCAGTTATTATAAAATCTTAAAGGACACGTGTGTGGTCAATATTGGCCTCAGCTCTTGGTTTAGCTAACTTCGCTCTTTCTTCATGATGTCATGATGACATCACAAGATAAACCTTGGTCCGGATCAGCAGCTCTGACTCAGTTACCTTAGTTTAATTAACTGGTTTCACAGGCTACTGATGAGTAGATGTTTTCAGTCTTTGTGCTAAGCTAAGCTAAGCTAAGCTAAGCTAAGGCCTGCAGTTACACAGGTGCTGAGATAAACCAGAGCAGAGGAGATGGAGGAGCATGTGATTCAGGCTGATCACCGCTCAGGGGCCTCACTGATGTCTCTCTGTGTGAGTTATGATGGAGAGTTAATGAGGCCCCGGCTCCTCCAGCACGGCTGCAGGGGAGGTCTGCATCTTCATCCTCCTCATCCTCCTCATCCTCCTCTCCTGCTTTACTGATGCTATCAGACACCATGAGATGTGCACACTTACTTATCTGTGACACACACACACACACACACACACACACACACACACACACACACACACACTCACTCTCCTCATCTCTTCACTTTCCTTCAGTTTCTACGTTTAATTCTGTCATTAATAAAAACCAAAATATATAGTTTAATATACAGTTTAAATAAAATTTTGTAAACTGTTTTATATACAGTCTATATATTTAAGTGTTTTAAATAGTTTATATAGATTCATTTAAAGTTGTATAGACTGTGTTATACAGTTTTACACAGTTTACTAATTTCAAAATACTGTTTTATAGACTGTTTTATACACAGGGACACGGTGTGTGATATATGAAATATACATGAGGTGTCAGTAGATGATTCATGACATTTATCATGTGAGAAACGTAGAGAAACCTCTCTGATTGGAGGATCTGTGTGTAAACGTACAGACAGAGAAGAGCTCTTCATTTGAAACTGGAAGATGAACAGTCTGAGGTCGGCACAGCAGAAAATTCAAAACCTCACGTCAGCAAACGAAGCTGAAGACGAGGAACCTGAGGAGAGATGAAGAGAAACACGGGGAAACAGGGAAGATGAAGATGAGACGATAAAGTGATGAAGACAAATCAGTGCACAAGGGAGGCGGGGCAACTGAACACTGGTGAGACACATAGACAGGAAGTAAAGGAACAAGACACAACAGGTATCAATTATCAAAATAAAACAGGAAATAACTAGTTTAAAAGAAACCAAGAGTTGAAAAAGCCACTGTTGCACCAAAGCAGCTGGAAACCACTGGATTCATCTTTAATAATGTGTTTTTATTATGTATCCACTGTTTGTCATACGTATAAAGTATAATTAATATGAGCATTAAAATAGAAAAGGTCAAGTGAAAGTACCTTGGAAAGCAAAGTACTCAGTTACTTTCCTCCTCTTGAGTTTAAAGCCCTTTGAGGTAAATTTGTGGACGTATGTAAAATAAAATGAGATTGAACCTGAAACGTGAGAGGAGCCGACAACAGATGAAAATAAAGTGGGATGTGAGGAGAAAAGAGTAAAAGTATGTGAGGACAAAGGGAAGAGGAGACGAGTGCAGGGAGTTAGTGTTGATTCAAAGAGGAAGATTAAGTGTGTCAGGTGAAGGGAAGCTGCGAGCGGCGTTACCTTGGGAACGACTCTCCTCGCTCACTGCTGGTGGGGCTGCAAGACTTTTAATCCCCTTAATCTCAGCACATCCCACAGGAGTCCTTTCAAACTGCAGTTTGATCTGCTGCGTGCACGTGTGTGTGCACGGCGGCATATACACATGCAAATGTGTGTACAGTGTGAGCGTCGGATGAAAAGAAGCAAATGATATGGAAAGAAAAATGAAGCTGTTTACCTAAAACAAACTCGGCAGCTGAAAGAAGTCGAGCTGCTGCTGCTTCTCTTTCACTTTCCATCTCCTGAGGCTGCAGCGAAAGGGAAGATGAAGGATGCTCCGAGAAACTTCCCACAGGTGAGACACACACACACACACACACACACACACACACACACACACACACACACACACACACACACACACACACACACACACACACACACACACACACACAGAGACACACACACACACACATCCCTGCTGCTCGTTTCAGACACTTGTTAAAGTTAAAGCTTCTTCATCAAACCATTTTTCCTCTAATATCATATCAGCGTTATTTCCCCACATGAATAAATGGAGATTTTTGTGACTCTGCATCAGTGACACCTAGTGGCCGGAGGATCTATGTGTTGTGGTCTTCTGTACTTGCGTTGGAACGTCCGTCCCATCCTTGTGAACATTATTTCTCAAGAACGCTGTGGAGGAATCTTTTTAAACTTTGGTACAAACCTTCAGTTTTCCTCGAAGACGAACTGATTTCAATTTGGTGATAAAAGGTCAAAGGTCAAGGTCACTGTGACCTCACAAACCTCAGTTTGTTACTGAGGAACGCCTCAAGGAAAATCTTAAATGTTCACTTAGAGTCACAGAGCAACTGATTAGAGATTATAGTTTATAGGTTATAGTTTATAGGTTATAGTTTATAGGTTATAGTGCAGCGTGAAGAAGCTGCAAACTTCTGTTTTCCTGAGGCCTGAATCTGACAACACACACACACACACACACACACACACACACACACACACACACACACACACACACACACACACCCAGCTGTGCAGCAGCATACAGTGAGTGTGATCAGGCAGCAGCAGGTTAGTGTTGATTCAATAAGAAAGCTATTTTCTCTCCTTCTGCATCTGAGCTGGAAACAATCAGTCTTCAGGGCGATGTTCCTCTTACGCCTATTGATTTTGTGTGTGTGTGTGTGTGTGTGTGTTGGTGGTGTGTGTGTGTGTGTGTGTGTGTGTGTGTGTGTGTGTGTCTGTGTGTGTGTGTGTGGAACCAACAAATAATCTTCATCCATTCCCACGATTCCTCCCTCTCTGGTCCAGCTGAGTTAACCCATACAATCAATGACTATCCACAGACTCATACACTCAGACACACACACACACACACACACACACACACACACACACACACACACACACACACACACACACACACACACACACACACACACACACACACACACTTTGTAATGACTCAGCAGAACACAGGATGGTCAGAGTTCGTCTGTACGCTGCTGCCTGGTGAAGATTTATAGCTGATGTGCTTCAGTTTTTTTAGTAACTGAGCCGAACATCCAGCGGTGGAGGATTTTAAAAGTGAGGAGCAGAGAGAACAGTGAGGTCATGTTACCGAACAACAGTCAAACATGAGAGAATGGATCCCTGGAGCAGTCTGGACTAAAATGTTTGTGTTTTTTGGATTAGCCCAAGTCTCGTGCTAACTGGGGAGGGTGCGATCTGTGAGCGATACTACAGCCAGCCACAAGGGGGCGATCCAGATGTTTTGAGGAGCCGGTTACAAGTGAGCCGGTGCAGCATGTGTACAGATCTGTAGTTTTTAAAGACTTTTAATAAAGATGGACGACAGATATGAAGCCAAAATATCTCAGATACAAACGCTGCCATCTTGTGGTGATGACGTCATTTGCAGTCAGAGTCTGTGCAGTAGTGATCGCGGAGTGGAGCCGTGGTAACGAGGTCCCGCCCACACACACACTCGACCAATCCTGAGTCAGCTGTCAAAACTGGAAACATGAACACTTACATCAGTGAGATAAGAACGACCTAAAATGACAGAAACCATCTTTGACAAACATTTATTTAACGTTTACTCAGATGTTTTAGTTTGGTCCGTGTCCCACCTGCTAACATGGAGGAGGAGTGCGTCCCCTCCAGCTCCACTGAGTGACTGCGGAGGACAGACACTCATTATGGTCAACAAGTGAGATATGCAGCTCTGATCCTCCCTGTAATTCACAGTTTTAATCATCCCAATCAATCTTCACCCCTGTCCCCGCTCTCCATATTACACACACACACAGACACACACACACACAGACACACACACACAGACACACACACACACACACACAGCTGTCGCTCGTCGCTGCTGGAACATTTATTTGTGGGCACTTGACTCCCCCCTCCAGACGAGCCGGTCTACACGCAGGCTAATAAAGCGGCTAATTGTCTGGTTGTCAGGGCGGATTGATTTGTCTGTTTCAACACTGATAACACAAGCAATCATCTCTCTGTGCGAAGCCTCCGCACACGACGCTGCTGCTGAGTGCGTGTGTGTGTCTGTGTGTGTGTGTGTGTGTGTGTGTTTGTGTGTGTGTCTGTGTGTGTGTGTGTGTGTGTGTGTGTGTGTGTGTGTGTGTGTGTGTGTGTGTGTGTGTGTGTGTGTGTGTGGACAGATGAGCAGACTCCTACAACAACTTCCTGATGACTACAAGGACAGATGAAGGTTTCAGGGTTTCACTCACATGTTGATGCTCAGGTTTATTATATTTATGATTTTCTCTTATTCTATTTATTCGATTCACATGAACGGACTGAAAAATTAATTTCCCTTTTGGGATTAATTAAGTTTTCTGAATCTGAATTTACTGCAGACCGTTGTTTTTGTCTTATTTGTTTATGTGTTTTCTTATTTGAAGATGAGGAAGCTGAACTCTTCATCTTCTTCATCTTCTTCATCTTCTTCATCTTCTTCATCTTCTTCTTCTTATCTTCTTCCTCTCTTCTGATTCTCCACAGTCTCCTGGACGTCGTCCCTGCAGAGTTTCCACGAATCCTCGAACGTTTGTTGAGCATCATCTTCCTCAGACCTTGGAGGAAGATTCACATCACACCGACAGACTCCAGATCTGTTCTCCTCCTCAACTTTTAAGTAACATCTTTAAAAGCTTTTCACACTAACTAGGCTCTGGCAGTTTTTCACATATTTTGAAGTCGTTGCTAGGAAACAGATTCATCCTCTTTTCATATTTTATATAAATTATACTCACACAAACACAGACAGAACAATGGTGCAGTTGGAAACAGGACTGGATTTAAAGAGCAAAGAAAACCTTGTGTTGCAGCAGCTTTCTGCCGCATCCTGTGAGCTTCAGCCTCTGAAGAGCTTCTCCACATCTTTACTGAGCATCATGAGTTACTGATAACCTCCCATTCAATCAGATTAAAGATGAAGGAGAAATGATAGAAAGACATTTTACTGAAATGTCTAATGTGGGCACATTTACAAATGGGCCACTGTTTAAATCTGCAGTACAAAGTTAAATGTACAAAAAATTACATCTCGTACATTTACAATTCGATTAAGACACAAACTCCCTGATCGCAGCTTTTTCTGTAAAATCATAAACAGCTCGTATTTCCTCCTCCTGACTGTTGAAGTAACTTCTCCTCTTCTTTCTCCTCCTTCCTTCACTGGATCCTCTTCTTTCTCCTCCTTCCTTCACTGGATCCTCTTCTTTCTCCTCCTTCCTTCACTGGATCCTCTTCTTTCTCCTCCTTCCTTCAGCTGCTGCTCTTCTTTCTCCTCCTTCCTTCACTGGCTCCTCTTCTTTCTCCTCCTTCTGCACTGGATCCTCTTCTTTCTCCTCCTTCCTTCACTGGTTCCTCTTCTTTCTCCTCCTTCCTTCACCTGCTGCTCTTCTTCTCCTCCTTCCTTCACTGGTTCCTTTCTTCTCCTCCTTCCTGCACTGGATCCTCTTCTTTCTCCTCCTTCCTTCACTGGATCCTCTTCTTTCTCCTCCTTCCTTCACCTGATGCTCTTCTTTCTCCTCCTTCCTTCACCTGATGCTCTTCTTTCTCCTCCTTCCTTCACTGGATCCTCTTCTTTCTCCTCCTTCCTTCACTGGATCCTCTTCTTTCTCCTCCTTCCTTCACTGGATCCTCTTCTTTCTCCTCCTTCCTTCACTGGATCCTCTTCTTTCTCCTCCTTCCTTCACCTGATGCTCTTCTTTCTCCTCCTTCCTTCACCTGCTCCTCTTCTTTCTCCTCCTTCCTTCACTGGCTCCTCTTCTTCTCCTCTCCTTCACCTGATGCTCTTCCTCCTCCTTCCTTCACCTGCTCCTCTTCTTTCTCCTCCTTCCTTCACTGGCTCCTCTTCTTTCTCCTCCTTCCTTCACTGGATCCTCTTCTTTCTCCTCCTTCCTTCACCTGATGCTCTTCTTTCTCCTCCTTCCTTCACCTGATCCTCTTCTTTCTCCTCCTTCCTTCACCTGATGCTCTTCTTTCTCCTCCTTCCTTCACTGGATCCTCTTCTTTCTCCTCCTTCCTTCACCGCTGCTCTTCTTTCTCCTCCTTCCTTCACCTGCTCCTCTTCTTTCTCCTCCTTCCTTCACCTGCTGCTCTTCTTTCTCCTCCTTCCTTCACTGGCTCCTCTTCTTTCTCCTCCTTCCTTCACCTGATGCTCTTCTTTCTCCTCCTTCCTTCACCGGATCCTCTTCTTTCTCCTCCTTCCTTCACCTGATGCTCTTCTTTCTCCTCCTTCCTGCACTGGATCCTCTTCTTTCTCCTCCTTTCTTCACTGGATCCTCTTCTTTCTCCTCCTTTCTTCACTGGATCCTCTTTTTCTCCTCCTTTCTTCACTGGATCCTCTTCTTTCTCCTCCTTCCTTCACCTGATGCTCTTCTTTCTCCTCCTTCCTTCACCTGCTGCTCTTCTTTCTCCTCCTTCCTTCACTGGCTCCTCTTCTTTCTCCTCCTTCCTTCACCTGATGCTCTTCTTTCTCCTCCTTCCTTCACCTGCTCCTCTTCTTTCTCCTCCTTCCTGCACGGCTCCTCTTTAAAACTCATTGTATGTAGCTCCTGCAGCAGCCGACACTCAGGACGACCTGTTTCACCATCGCAGAGTAAAAAAAAAAGCTGCTGAGTCAAATCCTATTAAAATTCTCCAGGTCGTCAACGTCTTTGTTTTCCTCTTTGATTTGTGCTGAGTCTCACATTCAGGACATTGTTCAGTGTGTCGCCTCCAGTTAACGCTTCTATCAAGTGAGGAACGCCTCTGCTGCACACACACACACACACACACACACACACACACACACACACACACACACACACACACACACACACACACACAGTGAGGACCCTCATTGGCATAAAGCATTCCCAAGCCCTCACCCTTAACTTAACCTGAACCTGATTCAAACCCTAAAACCAAGCTGAGTAATCCGTGGTAAATGTGTGTGTGTGTGTGTGTGTGTGTGTGTGTGTGTGTGTGTGTGTGTGTGTGTGTGTGTGTGTGTCTGTGTGGTCCTAATTGGAGTCGGTGGGGGTGGAGAGATGAAAGAAAAGTGCTGCTTCCAATTTGCTCCTCACGCAGAGATCTCGACACGACAAACACAAAGTGCACGTTCACCGACACTTGAAAGGATCTCAGCCTCTGGAGAGGAGGTTTCTTGTGGTGTTTCACGTTTGGAAGCTGCAGGCTGAGCGCTCGCTGCGTGTTCACAGGAACGGGATCAAAGCCGCTCGGAATCGATGCAGCCGGGGTCAATGTGGCCTCAGAGTGCGAGGGAATGGATTCAGATCAGTGTGTCACATCAAAGAGAAACAAAGAGGAACCAAAATGTGAGCGTGAGGTGTTTGTAGGAATCTGAGGTTGTTAAAGAAACTCGTCACAGAGCGGCGAGACCGTGATGGACGGAGACGGAGACGGAGACGTGTCGGTTTCTGTCTTTGAGTTTGAATCCATCACATTTAAAACCTAAAATAAATGAAATCAAACTGGATAAAAAGTCTTCGGACAAACGATGTGACGACCAAATGAAATCAGAGTTACCGTCGTTAAAATGTTCTGCAGCTTTGAAAATATAAAGTAAGAACAAAACAAACGTAACACAGGTCTGATGACTTTAGAGAATTTAACTGAATAAACCTATTTTTCCAGATAAAGTTATGAATGTGACTTGAAGAAGAAGTTCCTCTTCAGCTTGTTACCATGTGGGTGGGTGGAGCAGATAAACAGCTTTAACAACATAGAGATGGAAAACAAAAACTCTATTTTCCTCTCCTTCAGTTTGAGGACAGACCCGGTGTTGATGCTGTGCTCCGTCCTCAGGCGTTATCATCAGATCTCCATCTGAGCGTCCACAGGAAGTGGGTGACATTATGGCAAAGACAAAGACGTGGCGTTGAAATGTCTCGGATTTAAATGGAGGTCGCCTGCTCCCCGCTCGCTCCGCCGGCGGGCGGCCATCTTCCTGCCATTTCCTAAAAGGAATGTAATTTGTGCCGTAATCAAAACAAAAGCCAAAACAAATCTCTGAGGCAATTTCCATCCATTTCCCTGTCAGGTGGACGGAGCGCAGACAGCAGCTGACATTCACACATGCAAACACACTTCAGACGAGGATTCAAACACACACACGGAGCAGGTGAGGACTCGTTCAGTCCGTCACTCTCAGGTCAAATCGTTTAAATGGTAATTACATCAAACAAGTGGAACTTTTAACATGTCAGAAGAAGATGTAACAGAAACAAACACAGTTCTGAGGCTCAGGTTGAATCTGCAGCTCTGGAGGAATTAGACAGATTATTCAGATCATAAAGGTTTAGATGTGTTTTTATCAATTCACACGTGTTTAGTATTTTTGATGGATATTGAGAGATATTGTCTATTGTTTATTTGTTTTGGACCCAGGTTTCACTTCCGACTGCAGCAGCAGTAGAATCAAGTTGATTTGTGGATTTATTTTATATATTTGTCTTTAGTTGATGTTATTTTTGTCTTTAACAGGAAGTGATGTCACCGACTTGAAGCAGATACTGACCTGAACAAAAGATAAATATGATACAAGTGAATGTAAAAGATCAATTTAAGAAAACATGTCCTTGATGTGAACGAAGCTGTTTCCTGTTTAAATCTTGACTCTAAGAGAAGTTCAGGTTTGACAGAACGTGAGCAGATGAGACGAGGACAGAAACACGTCTCATTAGCGGATGATGAAGAGAGAGAGCGGCTGAGCGAGAGCGAGGTCGACTGTGAGCGGAGCCCGAAGGCCTCTAATGAGCAGAGTGTAGGGATCAGGCTAATATCTGATCCGTCCTGGTTAATGGGAATTAATCGACAGAGCAGTCGATGAACTCGCTGCAGAAACACACACAGCATCCATCTCTGCTTCCTCCGCGCTGACAAACCGCCGGCAGCAGCGAATCCACCCGGGAACACGGAGCCACTTATCCGTCCAACAAAGACATCTGCTGTCACGCCACGCTGTCAGGAGCATTTGCAAATGTGTGCGTGAAAGACTGTAATCATGAACGGCTGCAAGGATGCTGCTGCAGAAAGTACAGTACACACACACACACACACACACACACACACACGCACACACACCACACGCACACACACACACACACACACACACACACACACACACACACACACTTCTTTAGGTGGTGAAGAGACACCATCTCTTCAGCTTTGTCTTCACTGCAGATATTTTTATGAACACACATTTTCCCTCCGTTAAAAAACAAAATCTCTGTTCACGTGTTTGACTAAATGCCCAGATGTGTCCAGTAGGTGGCGACACAGAAGTTGTGGTCCAGTGATATCGTACGAAGCAGACGTCGGGGATGTGGAGCAGCGATGCTAAATGTAGCTGCTAACTGGTAATTGGACCTGGCAGTGGAAACCACACGTAGAGAAACGGGTATATTTGTTGTTGTTGTTGTTTCTGCCTCGTGTTTATTACATAAAGAAACAGCTGACGTGTGCAAACTGTGACATCATCGTTCTACATGAACACACAGATACACAGAAACCAGAGTTCTTCATTATCTGTACTTTGTGTTTGTGTAAATCTCAGTTGTAGAGACTGAAAACGTCTTTTGAGGCTAAAGCACAGAAGAAAAGTGAGTTTCACGAAATATCTGCATCAGTGTGGACGTCTCTGTTTTAAAACTCATCACTGTTGCTATGGTTACAGTCCACTCTGTAGTTCGATGTAGACTTTACCGCCACCTACTGGCACGGCCGTATACTTGTTTGAGTATTTCTTGTCGTGTTTGTGTTTTTGTCTGGACGGAGATATTTTGAAGGTTGTGTCTTTTATAAACTGTCCTCCGATGTTTTCTTTTTCTTTTCAAGAAGTGACAAACCACAAACCTCGTCCTCGCTGCTCCAGGTTATCTCCGTCCAGACAAACAGAAAAGTAAAACTCTCAGTGTGCAAGGTTTTTGTGTGTGATGTGTGTGGATTCAAAATACACACAAATACGGGCCTGGTCTCGGAGCTTTGTTTCCACCACTGGTTGTCGAGTCAGTTTCAAATGAAAATGCTTCAGTGTTGTTGAGTCTGCGTTGAACTCGTTGCTTCTCTTCAGACCGACGACTACACAAAGTCAGATTTTTGTCCATTTCATCAGACAGAATTCATAAATTCTTCAAACGCAGCAAAAGTAGTTTTCTTCGAACCTTCTGCTCGACCGCTGCAGGAAACGAGTTCTATGGAAGTCGTCGATCACAAACGCACGGATCAGCCGGGCGTCGCTCTGACGTGGTTGTGTGTGTGTGACGGAGGATTGGTGTTTCAGGTTGTGTTGCTGTCGGAGGAGCGAGGCCGAGTGGTGCATCTCAGTGATGAGTTCTCAGGAGGCCGGCCTCTCTCAGGTCGGCGTCCTGCGGTGAAGCTGTTAGTCCGACTCCTTCCCCTCAGCTTCACTCCTCTACCCTGCTCCTCACCCTGCCCCCTCCCACGTCTCGCTTCTCTTTCACCTTCTGCCTGCGATTATCTTCTGTGCTGACGTTTAGCATCTGAGTGTTTCGAGCAGCGGCGCCGCCATCATCTGTCACGGCCCCCCCGTGCCCCGGCGTTTAGACACAGTGGGAGCCGCTGTTTGGTATTCAGCCACGGTCGCTTCAGAAGTTTGGTTGGTGGGCTGACAGCCGCTGTCGTTTCAGCTCGGTCACACTGCCTGTGTCTGACCGCACACACACACACACACACACACACATCCTAAAGAATGTGTGTGTGTGTGTGTGCACGGAAACACATGATGCAAAACACAGAGGGATTTTCTGATTGGTTCTGAGCGTAGAGACCAGGCTGTGGGTTTGATGTGTAGAGAGCTCGAAGATAACAGCAGGAGGTAGAGAGGCAGTGTGTGTGTGTGTGTGTGTGTGTGTGTGTGTGTGTGTGTGTGTGTGTGTGTGATGAAGGTCTGAGGTACGTGTGATTTTCCTTCTGTTTAGTATTAAGATGTTTGTACTGAATCGATGTTGAGATGAATCATTTTATTTCCATCAACATATTTCAGTGTCTCAGTTAATTAGTTGATGAAATAATAGTTAATTAATTTGTGACATTTCTTTTCTTAATAATAAGGAATAATAAATACAAAATATGCTATTTTCTTTGTGTCGTCTGTGATAGAAAACTAAATGTTAAAATCAAACCTGAGTCACAGTTAAAACCAGAGACTGAATAAAGATGGACGACAGGACGGCTCCTGATTGTGAAGCCAAATGTCACGTAGAGAATCTTTTTATTCAGATTAAGAATCACAACATCCACAAGAAGTCGAAGACGATGATCAGGTGCAGAGTCGTGAAGACGCAGACGTTTTATTCAGTGTTAAAGTTACTGAAATATGTCTTTAACAATTCACATCCAACAGGTTTCACAGTGAAGCATTTAAAACCTGCAGCTGGAGTCAGTGTGTGTGTGTGTGTGTGTGTGTGTGTGTGTGTGTGTGTGTGTGTGTGTGTGTGTGTGTGTGTGTGTGTGTGTGTGTGTGTGTGTGTGTGTTCCCTTACATGATGCTCGTAGAAACAGGCCATCGTCGTCCTTCCTGCTGATGAAAGGAAATAATTTTAATTACTTTTGTATAATTTGCTTTTTACGTTTGAAACAGAAAAGCAGCGGCTTCATGTTCTGGAGTCTGAAGATTAACTCAAACATATAAATTTGGTTTAGTGGCAGTCGGATGATTTCTTCCTCTTTCTACAGTTTAGAGAATCATTTTAACGAGGCTTCCACCTGGAAACATCATCATGACTTCGTGTCTGTCGACCTTGAACGACTCGGTTTCACATTCACACTGATACAAAGCACGAGCTCGGGTTTGAGTGACTGAACGTTTGACTAAAAGAAACAAATCTACAATGTTTCTTTATTATTATTGAAGCTTTGTCCGTGAAGATGTTTGATTCAGAGTTTGTACAAACTCAAGGACTCGTTCACACCTTGAACACACGTGAAAACGTTCTCTGTGCTCATGTTGTTCACATTTAACCATAAAACACGAAGAAGAAATTTCAACACTGGTTGAACTCTTTGAGGAGAAACTTTGTGAGTTGGTGAGAATCCACGTTTTCCAGAGAAATGTTATAAAGTCAAAGTAAAAACATTGTATCATGTTACATATGGAGCCCTGTCGGGGTCAGAGGTCAACGTCCTCCTATTTCTAACGTTTAAAACAGGAAACAGTACAAAGCTAAAGCTCGAGCTTATGGATCCGAACAAAGAAAGAAAGTTACGACACTGACTTTGTCCTGCGGACGCCTCAGATGTGATTTAACAGAATCAAACTTCAAAATAAAGGTCTGAGAGCTCCGGGTTGTGATCGGCTTCCCCTCTGAGCCGCTGGATGTATTTTAAGTTTTCACAGATAAAAGCCTCAGAGCGTCTCTCGCTTCTATTCCCTCTATTGTCTGCCTCCTCTCTGTCAACCGTAATTATATGGACGTCACAGCATCAGTCCTGAGGTCTGACAAACACATTTAAAAGCTGGACTGTATCCATAACTACCACCCAGACTGTGTGTGTGTGTGTGTGTGTGTGTGTGTGTGTGTGTGTGTGTGTGTGTGTGTGTGTGTGTGTGTGTGAGTGTGTGTGTGTGGGGCTGAGATAAAAGGTAAAATGAATGTGGACGTGAGGGAATGAAGGATACGAGCAGAGAGACAGGCAGAGCGAGTGATGGGGGAGGATGAGGGAGTGAGGGATGACGGAGGAGTGATGGGTGAGGATGAGGGAGGATGGGGGAGTGTAAATAAGAAAAGGTCTGCAAATAGACAAATTACTTCCTGTAAGCTTTTATTTTGATAAAGTCTTTTATGTTCACTAGGACGACAGCAGAACATAAATAAATCTGCTGGGGAGGATGGGGGAGATGGGGAGGATGGGAGAGATGGGGAGATGGGGAGGATGGGAGGATGGGGAGGATGGGGAGATGGGGAGATGGGGAGGATGGGGGGGGAGGATGGGAGATGGGGAGATGGGGAGATGGGGAGGATGGGGAGGATGGGGAGATGGGGGAGATGGGGAGGATGGGGAGATGGGGAGGATGGGGAGATGGGGAGATGGGGAGGATGGGAGAGATGGGGAGGATGGGGAGGATGGGGAGATGGGGAGATGGGGAGGATGGGGAGGATGGGGAGGATGGGGAGATGGGGAGATGGGGAGATGGGGAGGGTGGGGGGATGGGAGATGGGGGATGGGGAGGATGGGAGGATGGGAGGATGGGGGAGGCAGAGACCGGTCGATGGACAGAGGTCTCACTTTGAATAAAAGCCGTAGGAACATAAGAGTGGTGTTAAAAAGTAAAAAGAGAGAAAAGCTAATTACTGTTATCTGAGCGTCCCTGAGGAGGAGAGCTGGAATGAAATGGACGGAGAGGAAGTCGCAGCTCGGAGCTTTGGGACCTGACGTGTTTCCACTGACGCTGCTTCACTCCCTGTTCCAACATCTGAAAACAGGAAGCTGACGGAGGAAAGTCCATCCTCCTCCCAGAAGTGGTTTCATGTGAATTCACGTGTTCAGTTTCATGTCCTCGGAGCCAGAAGTTGTAAAGTAAATACCTGAGGTGTGTTAGGGCAGACGATCTGTCTGACTGGCCTCTGATCGGCAGGGGGGGGCAGCAACAGGTCTCTTCTCCTCCTACATCACTTCCCTCTTCATCTCTGATGATTTAAACCACGTGGAGCTGAATCAGCCTCGTGTGAACTGTCTGAATGTTTAATAAAACATCTGTGAAGGAGTCAGTTCATTACGTCCCTGCAGCTCCTGGACAAAGAGGAGTCACACTCCAGCGTCCACCGTCTTTACCTTCGTTAAATCATGTGCCAACGACAACAAGCTGCTGCAGAGTAACTCCCAGCACGCAGAGCTCTGCTGCTGGAGTCTGGAGCTCATTAATCCTGTGCATCCACCTCCTCGTGAAGCAGCATGTGATCAGAGACAGAGAATTATTAACCAGCATCAGGTTGATGTGAGCGCGACACAGAGACTAAAGACAAACTGAAGGTCGGACAAATCCAGAGCAGGGAAGACGAGGCAGGCGGGGAACAATCAGGCGAGGGCCTGTAGAGCAGCAGGAGGCGGAGCCGTGAGCAGCAGGAGCGGAGCCTGTAGAGCAGCAGGAGGCGGAGCCTGTAGAGCAGCAGGAGGCCGGACATGACGTATAAACTCTGCTGTGGAAAGATCAGTGTTGTTGTTTACAGCTCATCCACACCGGCGTCGGCCCTCATCACCAGAAGCTCTGGAACCTCCTCGTGTTTCCAAGTGGACGTCTTCGTCTTCTACGTGTACGGCTCCTCTTCTTCATCCTGAGATGTTTGTGTTCTTCCAAATGTGTGTGTGTGTGTGTGTGTGTGTGTGTGTGTGTGTGTGTGTGTGTGTGTGTGTGTGTGTCATGTTTCTTCCTCCTGGTGAGTCTGTGATGAGTTCATCAATTCTCATCGACAGCAGTGATCACCAGAGGTTCCAAACAGCCTGAAGCATCGATCACAGCCGGTGACCCCAGGTGAACCACAGTCTGACCCCCAACACACACACACACACACACACACACACACACACACACACACACACACACACACACACACACACACACACACACACACACACACACACACACCAGCCTGAGACCATTTAACATTGATATGATGGCGTTAATGAGTCCTTCTCTCCATCGAGAGGCAGAGCGAAGCGTTCACCTCTGACCGCTAACGTCTGAAACCGTTACAGATGTTATTATGTTCACAGCTGGATTCTGCAGTTTGCTCAGTTTTATTTTTCTGAATGTTCAAACACTCGCAGTGATTCTGTCTCTGGACCCATTAACACCAGGAACTCCATCGACTCAACAAATCACACAATCACTTCTCTGAATATGTTTGTTGTTGAGAAACCAAGTAAAAACCACGTGTTGCACTTGTTTCCTTCCACACGATCTGATTGGCTGTTGCTCGCTGCAGGTTGAGCTTCTCTCATCTTCTACCTCCTCGCCACGTACGCACAAAGAACAGACCCACAATGCAATTCTGCAACGTGAGACGTAAACACAGTGAAAAGACAATTTAACAGAATCAAACTTCCAAGCTACGAACAAAAGTAGCAGAAACTGAGGATTTGAAATAGATTTAACTTGATGTGAGATTTAATTTCAGATTTAATTTGAAGCAGATTTGATTCAGCGTGTGTGACGGGACGTGACTGGATGTTGAACCTGCGGAGAACCACGTGTAATTACATCTTTATTAAATGAACACAGCTGCGTGGAACTGGAAACGACATCTACATGAAAAAGGAGGTCAGCGTTTCCTCTGCAGCGAGTCGTCTCTTCTTCACGGCTCCCACTTGTGATCCAGGTCTGCATGAATGAACCTGATGAGACACAGAGGACGTGGAGAACACGCTGCCTCCAGGTTAGTCAGCTGAAAAAACACCGTAATAAGACGACGTGGAGTCGGAGCGGCGGCGGTAGAAGCCTCCAGCTGATTAAAGGAGAGGCAGCAGTTCATCCTCCAGCTGGAAACGTGGTCAAAGAAAGCTCCGGTTTAATGAAGCCACTGAACGTCGTCTGCTGCTCACAGCAAAGTCTCTGAATCACACCTGAATGAGACCTGGGGACAGGAAGTGACTTCACTTCACACCTGTTATTCTTCACATGCTTTTTAGGTCCCACCACAGAGCTCGAGGTTGTAGAGCACTTTCTCTAATCGTGAATCGGTCTCTACTCTTTGACTGATGAAAGATAAACGCTCGAGGAGATCAAATGTTAAAACCTCGTAATCAAACACGTCGTTCTCTTCAAAACTCGACATTTCTGACGCTGATGTAAAGGAGACTGGAAATGATTGAATATCATCAGAAATATCTGAATAGAATCTGATGTTTTACATGTGACGCAGCGTGAATGTGACGTCTGCTGGGAAACGACTTTTTCAACGGGATGAGCAGCTCCAGGATTATTCCGTCAGGATTCTCCCTCCCATCGTCTCCCTGGCTGTTCCACGCCCTCGCTCATCTCTTCCTCGGATTAACATCCTGTTGTTCCACC
This sequence comes from Hippoglossus stenolepis, assembly GCF_022539355.2. Taxonomy (NCBI): domain Eukaryota; kingdom Metazoa; phylum Chordata; class Actinopteri; order Pleuronectiformes; family Pleuronectidae; genus Hippoglossus; species Hippoglossus stenolepis. Next base: position 996,908 of record NC_061500.1, on the reverse strand, counting down.
GCAGCACGAAGCTGAAGTTCCCCACACGCCGACCTCACCTTGGTTTCCAGCACTAATTCAATTAGGACAACCAGCGGAAAAAAGGCAATTATAATTAACACTGATTAATGAGGTGAAGTCAGAGGAGACGCGGTGGTAGAGCGGGCGGACGACATGAGCAGGGGACAATTAGTGGAGCAGAGTGAAAGGAATCGTCACAGTCACATTAAAGTTCAGACTCCAGGTGAAACGCCACAGATCAAATCCCTTCATCACGATGAGCTGCATCGAGCTAGAACACACGGTTTAATGTTTGACTCACTGAGCACTTTATTAGGAACACCTGTATCCAGTTAGCCAATCACGAGGCAGCAGCTCAGTTCATGTTTGTTTGAGATTATTTCTGATATGGAGCCACAGTCCATTCAGTGTGAAAACTAATACTAATAATAATGTTTCTTTTATTATTAAGCCTTTAAAAAACAGCCAGTTGAAGCTGCTGCCTCGCTGCGATTTGATTGGCTGTTTGCAGAGCACCAATGTCATTGGCTCGTAGTTTGAAGAAATGTTTGTTTTAAAGAACAGAGTCTGTGGTTGGTGGATTATTTTATCATTATTATTTTATTGTGAAACTCGTCAGCTGCAGGATCCTGATCTAAAAATCATCCCTGATTCAAGGAGGAGATGTTTGACCGCAGCTCATTGGAGGAGCAGCTGTTTGTGTGACGTGGATGGTCGAGTGTGTGAATGAGCCAAGCATCGAACCCACGGCTCCACTCCACCACCACTACTGCACAGACTCTGACTCATCACCACAAGATGGCAGCGTTTTAGCTTCATTCTCTTTAAACACGTCGAGAGGAAGTAAAGACGAGTCGTCCATTTTTATTTACCGTCTGTGGATGAAACAGTAAAGTGACAGTGTGATATGATGTTTAATAATTCAGCCTCGAGGGATCGTATGAAAACTGAAAAGGTTCAGGTCACAGTGACGGAGTGATGGAGTGATGGAGTCACTCCACGGGAGGAGGAGGGAGGATGTGTCGTAGACAGACAGATGAACCTTCAACATCTGGACTGAAGGAGTCTGATACTAAATAAAGATGGAAGCTGCTCAAAAGTGAAGCCAAAGTTTCTAAATCGCCCCCTGGTGGCTGGCTGCAGTATGTCATAAACCCTGCTGTCCCCATGTTAGCAGATGGGACGTGGAGGGAGAGAGAGAGAGAGAGAGAGAGAGAGAGAGAGAGAGAGAGAGAGAGAGAGAGAGAGAGGAGAGAGAGAGAGAGGGAGAGACAGAGAGAGAGGGAGAGAGAGAGAGAGAGAGAGAGAGAGAGAGAGAGAGGGGGAGGGGGAGAGAGAGAGAGAGAGAGAGAGAGAGAGAGACAGAGAGAGGGAGAGAGAGAGAGAGAGAGAGAGAGAGAGAGAGAGAGGGGGAGGGGGAGAGAGAGAGAGAGAGAGAGAGAGAGAGAGAGAGAGAGAGAGAGAGAGAGAGAGAGAGAGAGAGAGAGAGAGAGAGAGAGAGAGAGAGAGGGGGGAGAGGGGAGGGGAGAGGGAGAGAGAGGGAGAGAGAGAGAGGGGGAGAGGGGGAGGGGGAGAGAGAGAGAGAGAGAGAGAGAGAGAGAGAGAGAGAGAGAGAGAGAGAGAGAGAGAGAGAGGGGGAGGGGGAGAGAGAGAGAGAGAGAGAGAGAGAGAGAGAGAGAGGGAGAGAGAGAGAGGGAGAGAGAGAGAGAGAGAGAGAGAGAGAGAGAGAGAGACAGAGAGAGAGAGAGAGAGAGAGGGAGAGAGAGAGAGGGAGAGAGAGAGAGAGAGAGAGAGAGAGAGAGAGAGAGACAGAGAGAGAGAGAGAGAGAGAGAGGGAGAGAGAGAGAGGAGAGAGAGAGAGGGGGAGAGAGAGAGAGAGAGAGAGAGAGGGAGAGAGAGAGAGAGAGAGAGAGAGAGAGAGAGAGAGAGGGGGAGGGGGAGAGAGAGAGAGAGAGAGAGAGAGAGAGAGAGAGAGAGAGAGAGAGAGAGAGAGGAGAGAGAGAGAGGGAGAGAGAGGGAGAGAGAGAGAGGGAGAGAGAGAGAGAGAGAGAGAGAGAGAGAGAGAGAGAGAGAGAGAGGGAGACCCCTAGTGGCAGAATATAATGTTTCTCTCACTATTTCACCTGATTCATCAAAGTTTTACCTTCAGCTTCTCAGACTTTAACAATTTAATCTTCACATTTAGGGCAGGAGCTTTAAATGTGTGTGTGTGTGTGTGTGTGTGTGTGTGTGTGTGTGTGTGTGTGTGTGTGGTCGCTGTCTGCATCACCCCAGGTCATCAATTCGTGCGTGCGCGTGCTCGCACGACACACCTGGAGAGAGGAAGGTGAGAGAGTGAGTGTGATAAAAGTGCGTGCGCCTTCAGCGTGTATCTGTCTAGGTGTGTGTGTGTGTGTGTGTGTGTGTGTGTGTGTGTGTGTGTGTGTGTGTGTGTGTGTGTGTGTGTGTGTGTGTGTGTGTGTGTGGATAGGGGGGGGGCTTCTTCCAGGTTTTGCTCAGTGGTTTTCTGGAGGAGACTCGAGCGGACGCACGCGGCTGCGGGAGTGGATTAGGAGCAGAACCACCGGGAGACGCGCGTGCCATTACGCATCGGACAACTGCGGAGTGAATTGGTTTAACTGGCGCGGACACACACTCACACACACGCGCACATTATTACCGTAGATTTCGCTCACGTTAATACGAGCGAGCAGACGGGAGCGACGCGGCGTGACGTCCCCGTGTCTGAGCGTGCACCGGGGGCACGCACCGTCTCACACCGACCACCGGGGAAAGTTGGAGTAACGTGGGCGCGCGGTGCGGGAGGCAGCGCCCGCAGATTTGGACGTGCACACTTCTCCGCTCATGGACCGAGCTCACCGGACCAACCGAGGACCCTCCGGTCGGAACATGTGGATCTTAACGGTGCGCGGGGCTCCGGTCCCCGTTAAGGTGTTTCCTCGCTCCGGTCTGTCGGCGGCAGCTTCACCGGGAGAGAGAGAGTGAGGGAGAGACACCGGGAGAGAGCAGGGTGATCCGGAGCGCGTGCGTGACAGAGAGAGAGAGAGAGAGAGAGAGAGAGAGAGAGAGAGAGAGAGAGAGAGAGAGAGAGAGAGAGAGAGAGAGACCCTGTGTTCAGAACCGTGGGAATTAAACCGGAACCGAAATGATCCTGATAAATATCATCACTGTGGTGTTTGTGTTAGGTGAGTCCACACAAACACACACACACACACGCACACACACACACACACACACACACACACACACACACACACACACACACACACACACACATACACATACACATGCACACACATACACACATACACACACGCAGACACACCCACACACACACCATACACACAAATACACACACACACACACACACACACACACACACACACACACACAATACACACATACACACACACACACACACCATACACACAAATACGTGCACACACGCACACACACACACACACTTGAAGCTTCTTTAGTTACATTACTCGATAATAATGAATGTTGAATTTCGTTGAGTAATGTAACTAAATGTTACTCTGGTTCAGTGAGTACTTGTACTCAGTGAGTACTTGTATTTCTACATACCACCCTTACAGTTGTACTGAAGGTAATAGATTACATGTACTTTGGCTCTGAGCTGTGGAGCTGTCCTCGGTCCTGAAATCAGTCTCATGCCTTGATTTGACCAAGTGAAGAGAAGCAGCTGCTGCTTCAGAGCCGACGTCAGCGGAGTCGAGGTTCAGGCCTCGACCCTGAAGCTCAGACCTGAGACGTTGAGTCACATCAGAGCAAACTGTCACTGCGTTAAACAAGAAGAGGGAAGACGTCCGGGCAGCGAGGTGCAGGCGTCTTCCTCTCCAGTAAAGACCTGACGTTCAGGGGCAGAACCTTCAGAGAGGATTTCTTTATCCATCACCAGCTGGTTTTACTCTTAACGTCGCAGCTGCAGCTTAGAAGCCACGTAGCTCGTGTGTTAGCTTCATCACCGGCACGCAATGAATCCTGGGATATGTTGGCCTGAGAAGATTCCACCTGTTGGATCCTTTGTGGCTCAGAAATGGAAGGACGGATTTTCATCCCTCTGTCGTTCTCTCTCTCCTGCAGATGTGTGTGTGTGTGAGTCCGAGCTCGGCCCCCCCGGCTGGAGGGAACCTCTGGACTGTGTCCGAGCCTCAGAACTGTGCAACCAGAACAGCCAGTGCAGCTCACGCTACCGGATCATGCGCCAGTGCCTGTCCGGCGGGGACAAGGAGCGCAGCACCATGCTGGCCTCCAAGGAGTGCCAGGGGGCGCTGGAGGTGCTACAGGACTCGCCGCTGTACGACTGCCGCTGCAAGAGAGGCATGAAGAAAGAGCTGCAGTGTCTGCAGAACTACTGGAGCATCCACATGGGCCTGACTGAGGGTAAGAGAGCCGCCGCCTGTTGATTGGTCCTGATGGAACATAACGAGAACCTCACACACGTCAGAGTCTGAATCTTTGACGTGTTTGATTCTGATGTGAAAAGTACTGGAGCCTGTCGCTGCTGCTCTTATTGTGAAATTCTCACATTTTACACATAATCTCGGTCAAAGAGACGTGGTCTTCATGACTTTATCTGTTTGTCACAAAAACTACTGAACTGATTTCATTCCACTCGGTGAAGAGGAGGAGTCCAGACAGAACATTTGTGGCCGATTTGATTAACGAAGCAGAACCAGGAACTTTTGGTCTCTTTGGTTTTCAGTTTTTCAAAATGTTCACTGATTTCTCAAAGATAAGTTCATGACTTTTGATGAAGCATCATGTTTAGAGGACTGATGTGAGCGAGCGGGATGTGGTGCATTTGTGGTTTAAAGAAACTAAAATCATCTCAGTGTAGTTTTAAATCTTCTGTCATGTTTCTCTCTGGAGCAACAACAGGGCGCTCAGAGCCTCTCCTCTGATTGGCTGACAGTTCTCAGAGGTGACAGGTGACTGTGACTTGGTGAACTGGGTTAAACTCACCGGGAAATGTGAACGATGATTAAAACACAGAAAAACTAAAGTAGTGTCTAATATTTCTGTTTTTGTGATAACGTGCAGCGACACGTCGACTTTAAACTTTGAGTAAACCGGTGAGCAGCAGCTGGAGCTCTTCAGCCAGAGTGACGTCGTCATGGAGACAACGTCCAGCAGCAGCTCTTCACTTCAGGTTCTTCGTTTGCTGCGGCTCAATCACCTCAGGTCACTTTTACAGTTTCAGAAAGAAAAGCTGGAACCTGCAGATCAAACAGCTCGTTCCAAACACAGGTTGAGAATTCTCACAGACTTTGAAGAGAACTCCCTCAAATAAAAACATGTTTCCAGGAGTTCTGCAGGATTTAATCTGTGAGAACAGTCGTGTGAAGTCTGATAAATGTCCTCAGGCGACGTCACTGCTCGAGTCTATTTTACAATAGTTCATCCTTTATTTATGTTGCTGTCTCTGCAGTATTTAAGATCAGGCCTCGGGCTCACGTTTAAATAATCTGAGCAGATAATGAAAACTTTAATGTCAGGGTTTAAAATGAGGCCAGCGGGGGTGTCTCTGTCTCCAAGTGTCCTGCAGTCCACACGAGAGACGATAAGAATCTTCAGTTATTAACTTCCTCTAAAAGCAATAACTTTAAACGAGAACTCTGTGATTCTCCTGCTGCTCGTGTTTCCAGGTGTGAACCGAGTGAAAACAGTCGTGTGAGGTCGTCAGCGTCTCCAGGGAGACGAGTGATTGACGTCCTCAGGTGATGTCACCTGATCAGGGTGGGTCCTGAGAGATGAGATCACATCTACATACAGGAAGTGCCATGAGACTCACGCACCTTAAACTGCAGGTGCATTGTGGGTAATGATACTGAGTCCGGCATCGTAACAAGCTTCTGTAGCAGCTGTTTGTGTTGTCGTCATGGTGATGGGCTGTGAGACACAACTTTCTGTCAGAGCAGGGACTGTCTCTGTCACACACACACCTGAATACTGTCCACACACACACACACACACACACACACACACACACAGACACACACACACACACACACACACACACACACACACACACACACACACAGACACACACACACACACAGACACACACACACACAGACTGGCCTAGTTTGGGTCTCAGTGGCAGAGCTCATTAAGAGCCTCTCTCTTTGTTCTCAGTTCCAGGATGTCTCTGTGGTGCCAGCACACACACACACACACACACACACACACACACACACACACACACACACACACACACACACACACACACACACACACAGACAGGCGTCAAATTCATTGAAAAACTAACAGTGGACCAACAGCTTCAGTGAACTTTGACATAGATTATACAACTTTACTGAGCTCTAACAAACTTTACAGAACCTAACAAACTCGACTGAAGTGACACTGAGCTCTGCTGAGCTGTGGTCGGTCTCTGTGTGTTGCCACTTGTTGCACATGTGACTCTGGAAATGAGGTTTTGTAGGAAACTGAGAGGAAAGGTTATTTTCAGCGACTGGTACGAGCTGAGAGATTTATCCTTTTACCAAACACGTGGTAAACATCAGTTTCCTGCAGGGGTTTATTGTGGAGTTTGCAGATTCTATGAAAATGTATCTACACAATAATTCATGAGCGAAGCTGTGTATCAGGCCGCTTCCTTCTGAGAACACTAGGACACATTTGTCTGACGCACGTTGGAAGGGGACAGTCCGGTCGTGCTGCTGTGACACAACACATCAATCCCCTGAATTAGGAAACAGCTCAACTTTGATGGAAACAGAGAAAATGAAATGAATCCATCAAACCACACGTTGTCTCAGTAGAATTAAAAGAGGATGGGACCGTCAGCGCCCAGAAAGAAATCTGACTGGACCAGTTCATTTCTGTCCAAAACCTTGAGCAGGATAATAAGTGACAGACGACACCAGCAGCCGCAGCAGAACCAGCACAGAACAAAAGAACCTCAGTGGGCAGGATTTCAAGGGTGAGGGTGTTTGAGTGAGACCTTGAGTCTGGGATCTGCACATCAGATGAAAGATGTGAGCAGGATGTCAGTGTGTGAACAGAGACGTTCAGCTCATCGGGCCGATCACAGAGACGCTTTCTGTCTCAGGCCACAGTTCATCTGCTGCATGTTTAATTACATCGCACACAATGTGATATTCCGTGTGTGGGACAGAGAATCCTGCACTTTTAATTTCCAGCTCTTCTCTTCTTTCATGTGACAATTAACAAAAGACTTTTCCCTCTGCAGCGTCTCCTCCGCGTCGCACTCACGCATGAATATTTAACGAGGCGGGGGAGGATTTGTTGGCTTTTCCTTTTTAAAAAGTTAAAACAGGATCCAGACAGAAGGAGCAGGTGAGACTGAAATAATTAAAATTTTCCTTCGTCCAAGTTCAAGGATCCGCTCGAGCAGAGTTTGGAAAAAGTATTTGAATAAGAACATAGTGAGGGTCAGTACTGAAGAGCAGGTCAACCAGGGAAATATCTTTATATGAAACAGAAAAGCTCAAAAACTCTGGAGAAGGAAAATGTCAAAGTTAATGTTTGAAATGTGAGTTTGGTGATGAAGTGTCGTGTAAACAGTCCGGTGCATATTAATGAGCCGTCAGGTTTTCACTGGGTAACTGACACGATACAACAACAGACAACTGAGTGGCTCGTGTTTCACATCTGGAATAAAGAACTCCAAGTTTAATAATTCCTCTGGAGATGCTGCAGACAACTGATAAAGATTCATTTAAAGCTGTGCAGGGAATCAGCATCACAAACGTTCAGTTTTGTCAAGATGATCCGTCGTAAAGACGAAGATGTAAAATGACAGAAAAGGTGCAAAACGACCAAAGGGACATAAAACTGATTCATATGAGAATATTGCCAGTTTATTAGTCGTCCATTAATTCCAGTGAATAAACAATAGAACCATTAATAATGAAGTAACTCATCATTTCACTTCTCAGTCTGGATCCATCACCTCCATCGTCCTGCAGCAGATTCTCATGTAAACTGACTCGAGAGAAGTTCTCCTCTGCCCCACTTACAGCTGGTCTCATTCAGCTTCAGGCTCCGATGTTAGAGAGCTCCTCGTTCTTCCTCATGTCTGTGTCTGGAGTCTTCATCACACGGATTTCAAACCTTATCCAACAACATGAGAGCAGAGAACGATGTTATTCATCAGATCGGACTCGGACTCGAGCGTGAACAGTATCATCCACATTCAAGAGAACAAGGTGAAACTGAACCGTCACAAACTCATAAACCATAAATCAGGAGGTGATTGAATATCTCTGCAGCAGCACGTTGTACTTCCTGTAGCATCTATAAGCACTTTACACTAAAATGTATTTAAAATAATTATAAACATCACATGTGCCTTTGATCCAAACTTCAAACTGACTTCATTTGTGTGATTAATTACACTTCAATCATTTATCATTTGCTGATATTTCTAAATATGAATCAGGTGGTTAATAGAACGTGTTGATAATTGTTTTGACCACAGACGAATCAGCTGAGTTTCACCGTCACAGACTCAGAGTCGGGGGGGAAACACCGAGCAGCAGGGAATCACATCAAAGTCATGACAACACCTGACGGAGCAAGAGGCAACGTGAGGCTGACGAACAGGAAGAGGAGGAGGAGGAGGAGGAGGAGGAGGAAGAGGAGGAGGAGGAAGAGGAGGAGGAGGAGGAGGAAGAGGAGGGAGGAAGAGGAGGGAGAGAAAGATCAAACCAGTTGTTTTCTGTTTTTCATTAAAGGAGGACGGACTCTCAGGTTAAACCAGCGTCTTTAAACCGTTTGAAGACGACTCGTCGCGTTCGAGGGAAAACTTTTGATTGCAAAGTGTTTGGAGCCAGAAACAGTAAAAGGTTCAATGAATCACCGTCGGACTCTTTTCACTTCGGCCTGTTGAACACATCTGAGCAGATATATGGAGATTCGATTTGTGATTGTTCCACAAAGATCCATCACGAGCCACCGACCGGGCCGACGCGTGGTGTGATGTTTGTTGTTTGCTGGTCCATTAAACCACGCTCGAGAACGGCAATCATTACCCTATTAAGTGTGTCTGTGTGTGTGTGTGTGTGTGTGTGTGTGTGTGTGTGTGTGTGTGTGTGTGTGTGTGTGTGTGTGTGTGTGTGTGTGTGTGTGTGTGTGTGTGTGTGTGCCTGAGGCTCTAACAGAGACACGAGGAGAAAACCATTTCAAACACAGTCAGATGTGGAACAGACGAGGTCAATATTCAGATAAATGCAGTTTCTCTCCTGATATAAACACTGAGGCTGGATTCTCTCCAGTTCTTCCACCTGAGCTTCACTTCAAACATCATCCGGCTCCGACTCGGTTTCCTGGATAGAAGCTCGTCCTGTCGCCATTTTGTGTCCTGGTGCTGAAGAGGGACGAGTGTGAAGATGTGAGTGACTCCCTGCACCGAGAAGGAAATGTTTTCACCTCCGTACGATGCAGGGTTACATAAAAACTACATATAAAGGAGATGGTGGATTGCTCTGCTCAGCTTGGGTTCTCGATGAGGGAGTTCTTTGGGGATCTTGTTCACAAATGAGGAGATGATGGAGCAGGAGATGGAGGCGTAGGACCAGACCGATGTGGTGAAGAAGGAGCTGAGCTGCAGAGCAAAGCTTTGGGGAGTGACCGAAGGAACAAGGTTGCAATTCCAATCGGCTAAAATGAGTTTCCCCTGTCAGGTGTCTGTGCTCAGACTCATCCACACTTATCTTCTGATAACTCATCCACTCTGCTGCAGATACGTCTGACGTCCACACTACTCTGAACTTTCAGAGCCAGTAAAATGGAGGAGAATGGAAACACTGGTCCTGATTTAGTTTGGAAACGATGGCGTAGACACTCCGCTTGCCTATTGGGTTTTTTAAGTCACGACATAACCTTTGCCTATTGGTCAGGCTCCGATCACGTGACCCCCTTCCATAAGAACTAGCCTGGCAGCACTAACCGGGTGTAGAACTGGGCTAACTTCTTTGTCCACACCAAACGGATCAGAAGACACGTCAGGGTCCGTTTGAGGCTGTTCCTCACACGTTGACTCTTTGAGGTCAGAGACAGAAACAGGAGAACGAGTGAGGACACACGAGTGAGGACACACGAGTGAGGACACACGAGTGAGGACACACTGGTCAGTTTCCTCTAAATCGATGAGCTTCAATATTAAAGAAAACAGAAACAGAACAAAGTGAAACTGCCACATTAAAGCGTGAGAGAAGTTCGGAGGGGAAATAAACCGTCAGTGTGACACCGAGTGCGTTATTCTTACTGGTGGTTGTGACCGGAGAGCGGAGGCTTGAGGCTGATCTGCTCAGGGATTGGCTGATACCTGGAGGCGGTCTCACGGGAGAGCCGGTCACGGTGGCCCCCTGCAGGGCGGCTGATTCCTTCACCTCGGAGCTCCTGGTGCGACTAAAGGCTCGGTGGCCTGCTGTTCCTGCTGGAGACGGAGAACTGAGGTGGCTCAGTTTAGCCTCAGCAGCAGCTCGTTGTGTATTTGATACTAAACCAGCTCCACTCACTTCTTAACCCTGTCTGGACTATTTTGGGATTTCTAATGCTTTTGATTTTACATGAAAAATATCCACCATGTTGTTGTTTGGTATCTTTAAGTGCGTTAAAGGAAAACACAACCACAACGGAAGTGAGACAGATATTTACTAAAGAAACGAGTCACAGGGGTCACGTGAGTCG
>NC_061500.1:971201-981201 GCF_022539355.2 Hippoglossus stenolepis | reverse complement strand
ACACACACACACACACACACACACACACACACACAGTTCTACATGCAAGCAGGCAACGTGCACGCATGCAGCTCTGATTCATGCCGTGCACGCCACAGCTCCCCGGCGGCCTCCAGAGTCGTCGCGTCCTTTCCCTCCGTCCGTTATAATCTGAGCGTCTGAGAGTCTCAGCTTTTCTTCACAATCATGAAGAGCAATCAACCATCTTGAAATCCCACGAGTGTTTCATTACACTCACGCTGATTGAAAACATCTGCTGACGACCTGGAACAACACGGCACAGATCTGCTCCGACTGGTGAATGAAATGTTCCCTGGTTTACTTCAGTGATGAACCGTGTTTGTCTGAGTCCAGGGAGACGACTCTTCAGGATTCACCTCCAGCACAAACGTGGATGTTACAGCTGATGCTCTGTTTCTCTGTTGTTTCTCTGTTTGTCAACGTGTTGGAAGGACACGATGTGGAACTTAGAGTCTGGATCAGAGGAGAAGAGCTCTTTGTTTAACATTGTGACGTTTTCCTTGATTTCCCAGAGAATCATTCATGCATCTGATATTCATGGGTCAGATTTATGTGTAATTTGGTGCAGATCTGAATAAAACTCTGGATCCAGTGAATTTAAATGTGGTTTCATAAGGAGACTGTTTGGATCGTCCTCGTAATGGATTATCTCCACAGTGTTGTTTTAGTATTTCCACTTCCCCTCCACGTCTGTCAGACACAATGATTTAGATGTTGTGATGTTGTGACGATGTGATCGTGCTTCACTTTTATTGGCTCCACTTGGATCCAATAATTGTCTCCAGATGTCAATAACTGCAGAAGTTGATAACCTCAATAAAGAAAACGCCTCGAGCAGAAAACACACAAGTTTGATTCAGAACATTCTTCATGTTTCCTGTCAAGCGGAGCCAGGTGTGTGTGTTGAGTGTGTGTGAGCAGAGTGTGTGTGAGCAGAGTGTGTGTGTGTGAGCAGTGTGTGTCCACGCCTGCAGGTGAAATCACTGTTCATACATAAACATCTGTCCTGTTTTTCATCACCGCTATCTCACCCTCAGGCTGGATTACCTGTACATTAACACACTATCTGACGCTGCGTCTGTATTTACACACACACACACACACACACACACACACACACACACACACACACACACACACACACACACACACACACACACACACACACACACACACACACACACACACACACACACACACACACACACGCTCATGTTTTCAAGGTGGCTCATAATTCAAGAACATGTCTGTGATAATTAACCTTCAGGTGAAACAGTGTGTTATCATTAAACGTGCGGCTGAGCAGAACATTTAAATGCTTACAGACGTTGTCACATCTGCCTCCTGCTGAAAGTCACAGTGATGATTAAATACTGATCATGTTCTTTAAATATAAAACCTAAAGACAAAGGAATGAACCGTCCCTGTTTCATTCTGTGAAGACATTTGAAAACCTCTGCATCAGCGTCCCTGTCCAGACGCAGTGTCCCTGTTACTGTAAATCGCTGGTTTCCAATGACAACGCCTCAGTGAGGAAACCACGTGATTCATCAGGACAAGCTGAACAATTATTATGTTCCTGAAGGTGAATGATTGTCAGTTTTCTGTGAAGTCGGAAACAAGTTTCTAGTTTCTAAGATCCTATGATGCTGTGATGTTTTCAGTTCAGAGCCGCTGCTCCACGTAAAGAACTCGAGCAAATCATAAAACTCATTTCCAAAGGACTCAGGTGACGTGGTTCAGGCATCGGATCAGGATCCTTTCTTTGGACATTTCCTCAGGGGACATTCTGAAGAAGACCCAGAACTCTGGGCAGATGGACAGGAATGAAGACAGGTGAATGAATGGATGGACAGGTGAATGAATGGATGAATGGACAGATGGACAGGTGAATGAATGGATGGACAGGTGAATGAATGGATGAATGGACAGATGGACAGGTGAGTGAATGGATGGACATACATCCTGCACTGACACAGACTCCTCTCCCCAGGTTCAGGAAGTGAAGCTGCTCCTCCTGATGCAGCACAAATTGTCGACTCGGAGCCAAACGGCTGTTTTTAGTGTTTCTTTCATCTACCCTCAGAACCAATCTATGGACCCCAGCAGCCAGGAATAGACGCCGTTTGTTCTCGTATCCAGTATTTATTTAGAGAGCTCTCTACTCTAAAACCTCCAGATCCTTCCTGTGGAGAAATCAACTCTTTCCTATAGCTGCACACGATCTACAGCTGGTGTCTCTGTTGCAACACGTGACGAGAGACCGTTGGAACACCACCGTCTGTGTCCTCCCTCCTGGTTGTGGCTCCACTTGTCTGTAGCTGTTTATCTCTCGTGAAGTATTATTCAGCTCCATAAGAGTAAATTAGTTGAAGCTCCCCGGGATACGCTGATCTCAGCTCTGTGAGTTTAGGCAGGAGCTGTGCCAGTGGAGCAGTGGGAGGGAGCGTCGCTGCTAAATGCCACACCAGTGCTCCTGGGTGGCGAACGACTGCAGAGAAATTCAGAGCACGTGTTGAAGCCGGAGTGAACCGGCGGTGGAGGAACCGGCGGTGGAGTGAACCGGCGGTGGAGGGAACCGGCGGAGGAGGGAACCGGCGGTGGAGTTTGCTGGCGCGCTGACGCTCGGTGCAAAGATTAAAGACAAAACCACCAAATGAGCAGAAGTTGTTAAATCTGGAGAAGCTGGCACAGAGTGTTCCTGGAGACGCCAGAGAACAGGTCACGCTGCCTTCAGAGGCATAAGCTTCTGTCTGCTGAGTGTTTACCTGCAGGATGAGGAAACGCTGCTGCTGGGAGCGGTCTGCCGTAATCCTCCGTTTCCTGGTAAAGGTAAAAGGAAAACAAGCTCTTTGATCAACTGCTGTTGAGTCGATGCTAAGCTCGTGCATCAAGGCCACATTTAGAATTTCTGGAGTCAGTTCCAGAGTCATGGTCGGATTTGTGTCACAGCACCAGGTGAAAAAATTTAGACTTTCGCCTCTTTTGTGTCAGAATAAACACTTTACATCCCCTCTGTTGGCTTTTCTGTAATAACAGAACACATACTGATACAATTGTTACTCATAAGATGGAGAATAGTTTTCTGATCAATAAAAACCTCTCACACATGCAGGAGGTGATTTTATTTTGAAGGAAGCAGAGTCGGTCAAACACAAGGTCAACGACCAATAAGCTCATATCTCAGCAGCTGCAGGCGGATTCATCAGGATGTAAACAACACGTAATATGTCAAAGACACATCACTCTCTCTCACACACACACACACAGCTGAAGTGTGTCTTTTTATGTGTGTCATTTATTCAGTTTTTATTTATGTAAAAAAATATAAAGAAATGAAAACCAACAAATCAGCGGCTGGTTGTTGACAACGTCCCGTCGGCTGTTTGATTCTGACAAACACATCATAACATAGATCATAGAAGACATGACAGCTCATCTCCATCGCCCCCTGGTGGCTGGCTGCAATTTAGGTCATAAATGTCATAAAATGTCATGAAAATACTATAAATATAAATTAAACCTTTATTAATTAGCGTCTTTCTAAACACACAAGGACGCCTGACAATACATCAACTGTAAATACAAGAATAATTTAAAGTAAACCCAGAGATTCATCAGATTAAACACAGGAAGAAGGTTAGAATCAAAACAGAGAAAGTTGGATAAAGATCCACCTGAGAAATAACTCGTCTTCAAGATCAATCAGAATATAAAAATCGTCAGATCGTCACGAATCTGGAAAAAAGTCCCAGAAAACTTTAGGTGAAAAGTTTACTGTGAAAAGATTTATTCTCTCTGTGACGGTTATTATTCTGTTTCATCTTCAATTATTTCATCTTCTTTATTCTTCTAAAGTCGGACTCGTTCTGCTGTTGAAAGGTTTTAATTAACTTCAGTATAAGGTGATAAATCTTATTACAGCTCCGTCTGACAGACGGTTTCTTTACAACTTCTTTTACTGCTCAGCTGGAAAAATGTAAATTTGTCGTCATCTCACAGCAACACGATATTTGAAGAAGGCGACTAAAGTTTGAGTTGTAAAATATTGACGGATGAAACCGGGATCTGAAGACAGACGGAGGAGAATCTGAGCTCAGAGACAGAATCAGAAACACAGACAAACTGAGCTCATTCAATATTTGTCGGAGTTTGGCTCAGTGATTTACAGTCGTCGCTCTCAGAGGCTTTTGTCTCTCGTCCTTGATCCATTAGAGAACAGAGGGAACAACGCTCCCTGGCAGCGGAACAGAGGCTGAGGGAACACGAGACGTGACGCCGTTCGGCTCGCAAACAGACCTCGGATCAGATTAAGACAAATCACTGTCGGAATGATCACAGTGTGAAAAGGATTCAAACTAAAAGATGATGACTCGTGTTTTTGTGCAGAAAACTGCAGTCGTCACGAAACATTCACACAATAACTCTCTGCTCACTTAACGACACGACGCAGGAAATAAGAGAATCTGGTGCCGGAGGTAAAATGTTCTCACGACGTCGATCTCTTGTGAAGAAGAAACTCAGGAACACCTTGAACACATTTCTTCAAAGGTCACAGTCATCTCACAAAACACCTGATAACACCTCATCTGAAGAAACACTCAAGATAATTCTTTCAACTTTGGTACAAATGTTCACTGACACTTGAATTGATTAGATTTCAAAGGTCAAAGGTCACAGTGACCTCATGAGTCTGTTGAATGTATGTGACTGAAACTGCAGCGGTTGGTGGAGACAAACAATCACAGGGCGGAGATTCTAGTTTCGCCATGTGTGTACCGAGCATTGTGTGTGTGTGTGTTTGTGTGTGTGTGTGTGTGTGTGTGTGTGTGTGTGTGTGCACTAGCTGAACATGTCTGTTTTCTGTTGTTCTCCAGGGGAAGAGTTTTACGAGACGTCCTCATTTGAGCCGATCCATTTCTCCGAGGGATACCGACACGCATCCATCATCTCAGGTAAGGCTGCCGTGAGTGTGTGTGTGTGTGTGTGTGTGTGTGTGTGTGTGTGTGTGTGTGTGTGTGTGTGTGTGTGTGTGTGTGTGTGTGAAGCCATACTTTCATGAACAACCCATTTCTCATCTTTAAAGGTCAGAGACGATAAACTTCACTTCCCTGTTTTACATCAGAGACGTGAACGACCCATCGTTCGTCTGCAGCTAATCACCCGTCAGATCCCAGGATTACACACAAACGTCCCAAAAACGCTGAGGTATCGCTTACACTCGAGTATCCTTCCCCTCTATTTTTAGCTCAAAGCGTTTAAACACTGCTCATCTCGCTCGTCCTGAAAGAACAGCGAGTCATTAATTAAGTGTTGGACTGTGTAGTTAGTGTTTGTGAAGCAGCAGCAGCAGGTTGTTTCTGACATGTTGTGTGGTTGTGTGTGAAGCAGCAGCACGGGTCGACTCGTTCAAACAGGAACATGTGGGAACATCCAGGCGAGGGGCGGAGCCTGTAGAGCAGCAGGGGCGGAGCCTGTAGAGCAGCAGGAGGCCGGACATGACGTATAAACTCTGCTGTGGAAAGATCAGTGTTGTTGTTTACAGCTCATCCACACCGGCGTCGGCCCTCATCACCAGAAGATCTGGAACCTCCTCGTGTTTCCAAGTGGACGCGTCTTCGTCTTCTACGTGTACGGCTCCTCTTCTTCATCCTGAGATGTTTGTGTTCTTCCAGTTTCACGTCCGTCACGTGTTAGAAACCTCATCAACACGTCACAGTAACATGTGAGGAACATGTCAGGAACACGTCAGGAACACGTCAGGACTTCAGTTCTGATCTCTTCTTTTATCTTATTTTCCTGTTGAAGAATCTTGGATTTTGTGTTTTCTATGAGAGAAACACTCTCCCACAGATATTCTGAAATGATAGAGCGGCTGAACCTCATCATGTTTCACTACATTTCACTCGTTCACCCGTCTGATCCTCACCCTCTATCACTCCATCAGCAGCCCTCTGATTGGTCACAGCACAGTGGACCTGCCGCACACACACACTCTCACTCCGACTCTGTGTCGGCTTCACACATGTTTCTGAGGAGTGTTTAAATGTCAGAAGCCCCGAGCAATACATCGTCATTTACACTGTGAGTGTGTGTGTGTGTGTGTGTGTGTGTGTGTGTGTGTGTGTGTGTGTGTGTGTGTGTGTGTGTGTGTGTGGTCAAACAGCTGTGAAATAGACTCGCAGCTCTGTAAATTGGGTTCTGCTCTGTCAGATTAACACAACACAAGTACAAACATGGTCAAAGCAGGAGAGCTGCAACCAATGCAACTTCAAAAGCACTTTCTCACTCTCTCTCTGTGTTGGTGTCTCTCTCCAACACACACACACACACACACACACACACACACACACACACACACACACACACCAGCAGAGTGTGGCAGTGCAGGTGGTGTGTAACATTTCAATTATTTCCAATATCCCACCTATAACACCTTCAGAAAACATGACATCAATCTCCACACATACAATATGCAGGACTGTGTGTGTGTGTGTGTGTGTGTGTGTGTGTGTGTGTGTGTGTGTGTGTGTGTCTGTGTGTGTCTGTGTGTGTGCACAGTCAGTGTGGCTCTCACATCACCGGTCGACTGCGATCTGAAAGCATGATGTGAAGATCCACAGTCAAAGTCTCAGAATGGTCAAAGCAGATAAAGACGAAGCAAGGATGAGCCTGTGTGTGTCTGTGTGTGTGTGTGTGTGTGTGTGTGTGTGTGTGTGTGTGTGTGTGTGTGTGTGTGTGTTGGAGGGAGAGATAAGAGGATAATACAGAAGTGTGTTAAATAGCAGTGGCAGAAGAAAGAGCAGTGGAACATTAAAGTATGTTTCAGACAAGAGTGCAGCAAATTGATTGGAGGCAAAGGCTCTGCGTGACAGTGTTGACTGTGTGATGTGATGTGTGTGTGTGTGTGTGTGTGTGTGTGTGTGTGAGAGTGTGTGTGTGATGTGAGTGTGTGTGTGTGTATGTGAGAGTGTGTGTGTGTGTGTGTGATGTGAGAGTGTGTGTGTGATGAGAGTGTGTGTGTGTGTGTGTGTGTGATGTGTGTGTGTGTGTGTGTGTGTGTGTGTGTGTGTGTGTGATGTGAGAGTGTGTGTGTGTGTGTGTGTATGTGTGTGTGTGTGTGTGTGTGTGTGTGTGTGATGAGAGTGTGTGTGTGTGTGTGTGTGTGTGTGTGTGTGTGTGTGTGTGTGTGTGATGTAGTGTGTGTGTGTGTTTTCATGGCTTCCGAAGTAGCAGTGGAAACACTTCACTCCTAATGAAGCGTACGATGTGTATAAACAAATAAGAGCAGTCATTAAAGCTGCAGTGTCGTTGCTGCAGGTTTCTCTTCACAGCTGGATTCTACGTTTTGCTTTTACACAGAAGGAGTTAAACGCTACCAGTGCATCCTGCTGCCAGTAGGTGGCGCTGTGATTATGTAGAATTTTGGTAAATATGGTCACGCCAGGTCATCAAACATGTTATGTCATTAGTGGAACTTCCTGTTTCATGGGGATAAGGCCACGGGCTGCTGAAGGAAAACTTACGATTAATGGAACATTAATGTGCTGCAGGGGCGGCACTTTAGGGGGCGCTATGGAGTCAATTGGGTGAAAGCCATTTCACGCGTTAATTTCTCGCACATCTCAATTTTGTGCAAAGTTTCAGGAAAGGTTAAACATCGTTTGTAATATGCGATTTATTGGGAGGAGAAAAAATAATGATTCTTTGAATTTCAGTCACATATATATGACTATTATTTATTTTTCATATCCAGGAAGATCTGAGTTCAGATTCTGTAAAGAACAAAAACAGACGAGTCATAAAAAACGTTGTCACGGTGACGAGCGGTAAAAACTCAGCCGGGAAACTTTAATGTTGACATTTAAATATCACCGAAATATTTAACGTCTTTCTGTCTGACTTGATTTGCTCCGAATGTGGAGATGTTTGTTTCCTGCTTCTTAATCACACACGAGCACTTTACTGCTGATGACCCTCATCAACACCACACATCAATCTCCTTCTTTTACTGCTCCATCGGAGGGGGAGGAGGGGAGGAGAGGGGAGGGAGGAGGAGAGGAGGAGGAGAGGAGAGGGAGGGAGAGGAGGGGAGAGGAGGGAGAGGAGAGGGGAGGAGAGGAGAGGGAGGAGAGAGGGAGAGGAGAGAGGAGAGGAGAGGAGAGGGGAGGAGAGGAGAGGGAGAGGAGGGAGAGGAGGGAGAGGGGAAAGGAGAGGAGGAGGGGAGGGAGGAAGAGTTGAGATGAGGAGAATCAAGAAAAGAAGAAAAGCGAAGAGGAAATGTGAGACAAGAGCAGAGGAGAGTTGATGGAAGCAGAAAGAAGAGAGATCATCTATCCACAAGGGAGAGAGAGAGAGAGAGAGAGAGAGAGAGAGAGAGACAGAGAGAGACAGAGAGACAGAGAGAGAGAGAGAGAGAGAGAGAGAGAGAGAGACAGAGAGAGAGTGTGTGTGTGTCTTCTATTTCTTGCCCTGATGCCGTGTGAGGACCTCAGAGGACGGCCCCCTCACCACGTTTAGAACGATCACTTTATAAGTCGACCTGTAGAAACGCTCGTTAACACAAAGGCAGCATTCAATCAACCAATCACGTGGCAGCAGGGAGAGATAATCTTGTGTTTCTGACTGATCCCCAGTTCAGCTTCACTCTTGCTGCAGCAGATTGTGAAGCTGTGACTCTGGAAGCTGTGACTCTGGAAGCTGTGACTCTGGAAGCTGTGACTCTGGAAGCTGTGACTCCTTCTCGTTTGTCACTGAACCCTCAGACTCGTGTGCTGAGGTTTGTGTTGTTTGAGGAGAAGAGGATGAGAACAGTGACCAGATGAAGACCTTCAGGTCTCTCTTGGGTCGCGGCCCTGAGACGATGCAGCGTTCAGACTTTGGTGTGAACAACAACATGAAGCTCAGGTGGAGTCTCGTCACTGCAGCCTCACTCCGTCGCTCAGCTCCTCGCCTCCTGAATCAGTGTCAGCGTCTGTCGCTCAGCCAACAACTGACAGTGTAGCACATGGTCCCTGTAACACAACTGACACGCGTTCACACCTTCAAGCTTCAGCGTCAGTCTGAAAATCTCCTGCTGTCGTAGCTGAGATCAAACTGTGTCCTGTCGCCTCCTGGAATCTGAGGGTCTGGAAAGATCTGACTTCCTGCTTCTGTTCCATTCCACTGTAGTGGTCTGGATCAGGATCAGGACTGGGATCAGCACTGGGATCAGCACTGGGATCAGGACTGGGATCAGCACTGGGATCAGCACTGGGATCAGGACATGGATTAGTTCTTGAATTAGGAGATTCAGTTTCAGTTCTTCATTTATTACTCATTAGATGCATGTTTAGGATTTTAGAGTTAAAACAAATGTTAACACAAAAAATCGACAAACACAAACGAGCCTTTGTTGCTTTTACACATTGACGATAAAATTGTTGAATTAACGAGTTTACGTGTGTGTTAGATTAATGTTTGGATTAAGTTGTGTACTATATTGTATAATATTACAGATTAGATTAGTGTCTGGATTAGATGAGATTAGATTAGTGTCTGGATTGGATTACATGAGATTATATTAGATTACAGATTAGATCTGTCTCGGCACCTGAATACTATCTATGAGATCAAAGGGAAGTTGGGTCAGTCCAGATGTTTTCCAGATCTGCTCTTTCTGGATGTTTCAGTTCTTCTAAGCAGAGCGAGCGTCTGGCTCCTCCTCCACCGCCTCCAGTTCTTCTTCACGTCTTCCCTCGTTGTTTTCTGTTTCTCGTCTCCTTGTCACAACGTGGCCTCTTTACCCCCCACACACCTCCCCACCTCTCTTCTCTGATTCTCCCTTCTCTCTCTTTCTCCCCCTCGCACGCCCACTTCCTCCCTCCAGTTCTGCTTTTGACCTTGTTAGAACATGTCTCATTGTGTGTGTGTGTGTGTGTGTGTGTGTGTGTGTGTGTGTGTGTGTGTGTGTGTGTGTGTTTGTATAAGCGTGTGATGG
>NC_061500.1:961201-968701 GCF_022539355.2 Hippoglossus stenolepis | reverse complement strand
GAGAGAGAGAGAGAGAGAGAGAGATGAGAGAGAGAGAGAGAGAGACAGAGAGAGAGTGTGTGTTCAGTTCAGAAGCTGCAAGGTTATCTGCAGGGGAAACAACATAGTGTGAAGCTCTAACCACTGATACTGCCGCTGACACACACACACACACACACACACACACACACACACACACACACACACACACACACACTTGTATGTAAGTGGAAGTGACATCACAGATGGAGGTGATGACAGCTCCGTGGTGGCCTCTCCGTCACCTCTTGGTTCTCTGCTGCAGGACTTTAGGGAGCAGATCCTGGATCTTACAAACCCACGAGGAGCAGAGAGACTGTTGCTCTCCTCAGACTCTGCTTCAGGTGCTGAGGTTTCCAGATGTTCAGTCCACAGCAGGATGAAATATGGACGGGATCACAGAAACATGGAGATAACCTCCAGGTCCAGAATGTGAAGATTGGATTCATAACGTCTCAGTCTCTAGTTTCAAGTCTTCTTCAAACAGCTGATGTTCATTTAGTGAATTATGATCATTTAGAGTCAAACAGACCATAAAGCACCAGATGTGTTGGGGGTGGATACCACAGTGGATTGACAGCTAGTCCCGTCCAATGGGTGTAGGTCGCAGGTGTATGTGGGCGTGTCCTCTAGCTCTCAGTCAGGCTCCACCCCCCAAACAGAACTAACTCAGTGAAATGTCACCATGACAAAATTAAAGGGCTTTTCAAAGTAAAGGTTACAGACGTCTCTCCCATCAGACAAGTTTAATTGAATGTGTTGGATCAGTGGTGTCCACATGTGAGTCGTGTGTGTGTGTGTGTGTGTGTGCGTGTGAGTGTGTGTCTGTGTCTGTGTGTGTGTGTGTGTGTGTGTGTGTGTGTGTGTGTGGTGTCTGTGTGTGTGTGTGTCTGTGTGTCAGTGGAGGGTCAGACAACATGTTAAAAGCAGCAGCAGAGACACAGACGCTGTGTTCCTTAGTTCTGTTACTGAGGAGCTTTGTTGTGGACTTTCAGTCCAGCAGAGTTAAACCTTGTGACCGTCCGGTCGTCCCTCAGTCTTCAGACGGCCCCTGAGTTTACACGTTAGTCCACAGAAATGAATTAAATTCTCAGATCGTCTGGAGGAGACTTCGACAACAACGATGTCAGAAACCTGAGACAAACTTTCTGGGAAAGGTTTTGTACTCATCACTGTAAGAAAGTGATTTAGTCTTCAGTGAAACACAGGGACAGGTCATCAGCTGTGACGCTGGTGAAACAGCGACCGGACGAAGTTTCTGTCCACGACTCGAAGCGTGTTTAAATCTTCTCTTTTCTCTTCTTCTCAGATTCGTCCTTGTCGAAGATGAGCCCCTGCTCGGAAGCGGGGAAACCCTGTAACCCCTGCCTGGACGCGGCGAAGGCGTGCAACCTCAACGAGACGTGCAAACGTCTGCGATCTGCCTACAACTCCATCTGCAGCAAGGCCACGCCCCCGCAGTCATCCTTGGCCAATCAGGAGCCGTGCAGCCGGAAAAGGTGTCAGAAGGTGGGTGGAGCTATATGTTTAAACTTTAAATCACAACAGCCACTGAGCTGTTTACAGATCCGTCTCCATGACGACCCCTAACATCCAATCAGAACCTGTCTTTTAAACGTTTCTTTGGTTGAACACGTAAATAAAAGATAAAAGTTTGATGCTCGTGTTTATCTGCGTCTCAGGCTCTGCGGCAGTTTTTCGAGCGGGTTCCGTGGGAGCTGAGTTACCCGCTGCTGTTCTGCTCCTGCCCCGACCAGGCGTGTGCCGAGCGCCGCCGCCGCACCATCGTCCCGTCCTGCTCCCACCAGGAGAGGCACCGGCCCGTCTGCCTGGAGCTGCGACACATCTGCCGCTCGGACGCTCTCTGCAGGTGAGCAGCGAGGCTCTCAGCGGCCAATCAGACGGGAGGGCGACCCGCTGTGGGGGGGGGTGCGGAAGCTTTCCAGCTTGACGCAGCTCGTTTCACTGATTATCTGAGAGAGGGAACCAATCAGGGAAATCAGCTGCTCAAGTGTTTAATTCGAAATCTGGAGACACTTGGGTCAAAATTACATGTTTGATTGATAACGTCTGGTTTTAAAGGTTAGAGGAGCTTGAAGTGGAGGAAGTGAATGTCACACACACACACACACACACACACACACACACACACACACACACACACACACACACACACACACACACACACACCCTCTCTGGTCCCCTTCAGAGCAGAGCAGGGATGATTGATTGATTGATTGATTGATTGATTGATTGACTCTCCCTGGACAAATACATGTGAATCCAGTGATGGAGGAAGAGAGGGATGAAGAACAGAGGAGGTTCAGACGAGGCAGAGGAGGAGAGGCTGAAGCCGATGATCAGAAACTGTGAAGAACCTCGAGTTAAACCTCTGAAGCAGCAACACATTGACGGGTTCCACGCTCGTAACTTGCTCAGTCTGAGCTGAACTCCTCAGTGAGAACCTGAGTGGAGGCGAAACCTCGTGGTTTGTGTGTAGTCCTGAGATCTCTGGCAGGCGATCCGCTCACCAACAATCAGGACGACCAACAGGAAACAGTCTCAGAAGAAAAGCTTGGGAGACGAGAGAAATGTATAGTTTGTGTAAAAGTCTTTGTTCGCTCTGCGTCACTCACATCGTTTCACTTCCTCAGTTTGTTGCTGCTGCACACTTTCAGTATTTCTAGTCGCTCCTCAGCTTCACGGTCGAGGCCGAGGTCACGTGCTGTTTTGAATCTTTCCTCTGAAGCCTGAACATCTTCAGTAATTAGAGCGACGAGTGTAAAGAGACGTTTCTTCCTCTCAGAACCTCCAGTGGTTCTTCTGTGTCTCGCTCCTTGAGAGGAAACAGCTGTAATTCATTTCTTTTAAATCTCTGAGACGTTGATCAGGATGAGAAAACCCACACGCTGCTGTGTGTGTGTGTGTGTGTGTGTGTGTGTGTGTGTGTGTGTGTGTGTGTGTGTGTGTGTGTGTGTGTGTGTGTGTGTGTGTGTGTGTGTGTGTAAGCTCAGTCTCAGGGTCAAAGTTTAGCACTTAAGACACTTTCATTTACAGACACATCAGTTTAAAGGAGCAGTTCACTCATTAGTTTGTCGACACATGTTCACTTGTTTGTCGTCAGGACGACGCAGAGCGACATGAACACACACAACAACACAACCTGCGGTTTTACCAGCTCAGCACAATGAAGCCGTTTCAACGATCACTCCTTGTTTGTGATTGGCCGCTGGTGTGCGAGTTGTGTTGGTTGTGCGACACCGCTTTGTGTTTCCTGCTCAGCGTCTCTTTGGGCGAGTGTGTGTGACTAACAGAAGAAAAGAGATAAATCCATAACTTTAACACAGAGGAGCAGCAGAGCCCACCCACCGCCAACCCAGCGACCAATCAGCAGGTCGCCCCTCCCTCAGTTAGTCGACAGATTTAGTTGCACGGAGCATGAACGAGGTTTAATTGCCTGTAAAAGGCAAAGTAGACTCGTCCTTCTGGCTTCAGCCTCCATTAACCTCAGACGGCGAGCAGAGAGCCGCATAATCACAGGACTCCCGCAGGTCCTCCGGGTCTCGACGGCCTCGGAGGGCGGCGCGTCTCCCGCTGAGCATGATGGGAGGAAGTGACTGCTCGGGGACCGCTTTGATTGACAGGAAGCGTAATTAAATGTGGTCTTTGCCACAAGAGAAACCTACAGAGAGCTGGAAACGGGTTTTGGACCAAGACTCTTAAAAAAAAAATCAATTTGCATTTCAAATCACACGTACGGTTCATTTCAGTGAGAACCAGAGGAAACAGCCGCTCGGAGGAAATCTAAACTCCAACAGGATAAAAGATTAGAATCAAGAGAATCACATTTAATCTGTTTGTTTGAATTTAACTTCTCAACAGAAGAAGACAAACTGGAGCCAGTTCCACAGCTTATATCTGAAGCTTTGCATGTTTTCATTGAAATACAAAACTCACAAAACACATTCTAGTTTATGTCATGACTTATATTTAGATTCTAATGAGGCTTTGGTTGCAAGAGGCTTCCTTCCTTCCTTCCTTCCTTCCTTCCTTCCTTCCTTCCTTCCTTCGATCCCTCCTTTCTTCCTTCCTTCCCTCCCTCCTGAAACCAGGATTCGAACGAAGAACCTTGTTGTAAGGCGACCAGTGACACTGCACCACCGTGCCGCCCTCCTGCAGGTTTCAATATAATGAATTTAAGACTTTTTAAGATCAGTAAAGTGATTTCAGATCAATTTCGTGTCCAAACTGGTGAGAAAGTGTGAAGGACATGAATCATCTGTCCGTCATCCTCTGGGGTCGGAGGTGGTGTATCCCACTCGTCCACAGCCGTGTTCTCCAGCTCTTCCATCCTGAGGTGTCCCCCGGCCCGATGCTCGTCCATGCTGTCAGCTCAGTTTCAGCTCAGTGGGTCGCACCGAGGTCGGGATTCTCGTGATGTGAGAATGAAACTAAGAAGACTGAAGTTATTAGACCCGAGTGTTTTATGAATTGAGAACAAAAACCTTCACGACCTTCATGTGGGTTGACGCAGACTTCAGCTCCGGCTCCTCCTCGTAATTACCAACGATCTGAATCCACACAGGACGATTATAACCTGGGGTTGATTTCACCGGGACTCAAACAGGACGAGGAAGATGAAAGCAAGTGAAGAGTTTCTGCAGCGGCTGATCTGCACTTTATTAAAATCACAGAGACGACGATGCTCCGCTAATCGTGATTAAATAACCTCCTCCCCTGTGAAACGTCTCCTGTCTGGACTTTAGAAGCCGTTTGAAGGACGAGAGATTTACTGTTAAAGTTTTGGGTTGAAGGAGAAACGTGTTCTGAATGTTTTCTTTGCCTGTTAAAGATCCTGCAGCCGCTCAGTTCACAGCCCATTGTTACTGTCGTCAAGCTTCACATTTAAATATCACACAAACAGTAGTCTTCAGCTGTCGTCAAAGGACGGATAATCATGAACGTTTGAACCATTTATGGACGACATGACAGATCCCAAAGGACGACGCCCCCTGGTGCCTGACTGCAGTAAAGATTATAAACCTCCATGTTAGCAGATGGGACATGGACCAAACTAAAATATCAAGGTAGATGGTTTCTGTCCTTTCAGGTCGTTCTCATCTCACTGATGTTTGTTCATGTTTCTGTTAAGTTTGGTTTGAATTAGTTATTTGATGATATAAAAACAATCTGAGGCGTCATGATTGACAGCTGACACTGACTCCTGATTGGTGGAGAGCGTGTATGGGCGGGACCTTGATACCACGGCTCTGCGATCACTACTGCACTCTGACATCATCGCCACAAGATGGCAGCGTTCATAGGCGAGATATTTGATCTTTATCAGTTTTATATCCTGGACGAATATAAACTTCGGTGATTCGTGTGAACTGACCCTTTAAAACCTTCAGCAGCGTGAGACACAAACTTCTGATCGCGGCGTCGGAGGCGTCGGAGGCGTCGGGATACATCTGGCGGACGTGAGGATTTGTCAGGCTCCTCGTGACCCCATCAAACCGAGCGCTCCCGCACTAATGACAGTGTGTATGTATGCAAACACACACGCCCGCTCGCCCAGCCGTGCTGAGCTAAACTGCTTTTCCAGAGCCGCCAGCAGCTGAGTGGTGTTTTTAAGACGAGGAAGCCAATCTCGCCACCGCATCGCTCCATTACACGGTCAGTGAGGTGAGGTGGTGGCGTGATGGAAATAGCTGCCTCCTTTCTGTAGGTCACAGAGGACGACGGCAACGCAACACACCCTCTCACTTACTGCCACTGTGTGTGTGTGTGTGTGTGTGAGTTTACACAAAAGTATTCATCTCATTTCCTCCGTGCTCGTCTGAATGTGTCCGGTTGGTTTACAGGAGCGAGAGATGAGTCTTTGAGGGGAAATAAGGGAAGATAACCCCCGAGGAGACGGAGCAGAAAGTAATGGAGGCAGAGGAGTAACCGAGGGCGACGTCTCCTGATGGCGGCAACTCATAAACTATGATAATATGTGAATATGCAAATGAGCGGTCCCACTCAGGGACTGTTAATTAAAGAAAACATCAAGACACAAGAAAGCAGCTAATCACCACACACACACACACACACACACACACACACACACACACACACACACACAGAGCACAGAGGTTAAACAAACTGCTTCAGTGTAGAAATGTTTTTCATACGTTTCTCTGAATCTGAATCTGAATCTTGAAACCAGCAGGAAGTTTCCGTGCCGTGTTCACGACGTCGTTGGATCTGAACCCTGGAGACAAATCATCTCACAAACTGGAGTCAGAACAAACTGCAGAGATCAGATCAGCTGATGTTTCGACAGGAAACAGACTCCACACTTTTCAATAAGAACATAACGCGACATGACACGAACACCTTGAGCAACAAATCACGTCACAGAGATGGATCACGTGACAGGAAGTTGGATCCTCTGAAGTTAAAATCTAACTTTGATCCACTCTGGAATCATCTGGTGAACGAGCATTAAATGATTATGACACGTTTTATGAATATGATCACACACCCATGTAAAACGATGGGTTTCTAACAGCAACATTTATGATATTAGAATTAAACTAAATACGATAAAGATGTTTTGTTGTTTTACTTCACGTGCACAGTAATCGTGCTGTAAAGATCCTGGAGAGTTGAATCAGTGTCGTGTTGGAGGAGCGATGAGGTTGTGGATCAAACAGTTGCACCTCCCCTCTGGACTGGAGGGGAGGTGCTGGTGGATGTTAGGGAGGAGCAGGTCGTTAAAAACTGCAGGATCCATTCAGAGGTCTCATGGGGGTCGGTGCTGCACAGAGGAGAAGAACACGTTAGCTTGATGGTTGGTGTTTGTACAGTTTTATAATGAAGCGCACGTTTACGTTGGGAGGAAACTTCAGACCTGCAGAACCAGTGACTGGACTCAAACACAAGACCCTGAAATACTCCTTTAAATGAGCCTGCAGCTGTCACAGGTGAACGTCGACCTCCCTCTGCTGCGGAAACTTCAGTGAAATAACCTCGGAGCTTCACTGGAAGATGTTTGGTTTGGGGCTGAAGTCGTTCTGAGCGTCTGGAATCAGAGGAAACGCGTCGGGTCAGAGAAAGTACAGAGCGTCTTCAGTCTCTCTCTCAGCCTGTGATTAGTTCGGATGAATCTCTAACGAGCCCTGAGGGGAAGTGAGAAGCTCAGGCAGGATTTGATCTGGTGGGTTCCGAGGCGGCGGCGGATTGAACCACTCAGATATCTGAGCTCCGCCGCCATCTCGCTCTGACCTTCATCTGGCACCGGTTCTCTCACAATTAAAGAGCAAAGTTACGTCTCATTTTTCAATCAGCGCTACTGTGAGATATGATATCAACTTGTCCAACTAGTTCAAACTCTGAACCTGCTCCCAGTTTGTAGGAGCTGGTTTCACACCCACATTTACTGGTCCGCAGCGTTACACCAGAGTCACACCAGAGTCACACCAGAGACAGGCTGCA
>NC_061500.1:956201-958701 GCF_022539355.2 Hippoglossus stenolepis | reverse complement strand
TCCCCCCCGCCCAGCCGCCAATCATCTCCAAACCTGCTCCTGCTCTCCACGGCAACACAATCAAACCCATGGACAGTGCGTGTATGTTCTCCACCTGTGCCAACCTGCAGGTCGGTTCTTCTACGTGTGTTGGTGTCGTTTCATGAACCTTGTTATTTTCCGGGTGTTGGTGTTCCACTGTGATTTCTTCAGGTTGAATCATGAGACAGAATCGAGGCGTTACAACTTCTTTAATATCGGTTGCACAGTTTGTCGTCCCACCCGGAAGCTTTAACCTTTTCATCTTCACCTCTCTGTTGGTCACAGAAGTGGATGAAACAACGGTTTGGTCTGTTCTACATCACAGAGCCGCAGACGAACACAGAGCGGAACCGACGGTCGGAGCTGAACAGATTTATGTGCTTTGCTCTTCTTCACCTTCACACACATTAACATCCTCCTGCCTGAAACCTGGGAATGTGGAAACACATCCATTATCCACAGAGGAGGTGAAAGGCCAATATGAGCGTCTATCCATTATGTAAGAGATGAATTATACAACATTTCCACCTATAATGGGACTGGATCTACTTTTATTAAACAGCTGCATTTTTAACTCTCATGCACAGTTTATGTTCTCACATTCATATACACCAGGAAATATTTACAACAAGTTCTGATGGTTAATGATGAAGAATAATGCAAACTGCATTCAGGAATAATTATAATAATCATCATTCAGACTTTATGTGCTTGTTTCTTCTGGATGAAGATGGTGCAGGAGGCCGGAGGACGTCTGTCCATTCTCTTCATTACAGAAACATAACGTGACCTTTCACCTCACAGCTCTCGGCCTCGCTCCATCAGTTATAATTACTCTGCTCTGTCTGAGCTGATCAGCAACTTTATCATCACTTTACTGTCGAGGATTTGGTCGATGTGGGTGTTTCACTGATAACAAGGTTCACAGGAGACTTTTCTAAGTGGCTTCTGTTTCTTTTATTATTTAAAAAATGTTCCAGTCAGAGAGCAGAGGCCATATCACAGACTCCTTCAGAGGGAAGTTAAACCAACAAATAGTTTAACAAGTTGGGAGCAGGTCGGTTTGTTACACTGATCCCAGAGTGCATCTGAAAGAAGAAATACAGAAACTCAGAAGCTGATTGTTCTGTTGTGTAAGTTGTTTAAGAGACAAGAAGGCGTCACATTAAATCTGTTCACTTCGAATTTTGAGGTCAACTGTTTGAATTCAGCGACGGGCTTAATTTGTTGATTTGTCATCATCTGGTATAAATGATGTGATGTTGTCATGATTATTACAACCTAACAGCGCTGAGTGAAGGTAGATCCTGGGTTCACAGGAGTATTATCATGGCTTCCTGTCGTCTGAGTCTCTGTCTAACTCTGAGTCTTTACATCAGTGCTGCTGCTGTAGAAGACAAACGGAGTCAGAGTGACCAGTGAGTCTCTGCGTGGCCGTCAGCTGGTGAGTTCACAGACCCGGAGGAAGAGGATTCTGTTTTATTGTGACAAATGTTCACAATTTAGTTCCAGTGACAAAAGCTCTGGTCGGGTTCATGGAGCAATACGGCAGAGTTCTACCCGTCAGCACTTTCAACCCCGTCTCTAAACACCGGGAATGTGCAGGCGAGCGGTTCCAGTAAATATGAAACCACTGTGGCGTGGTCGGAGATGAAGTGACATCAGAGAGGAGCAGATAAGAAGAGTAGAAGCAGAGTCCCTCTGGATGCTGTATATTACCTGGTGCACGCGGCTGAGAATTCACTCTGAATGGTATCACCTTTCTAAAGCACATGAATATAGCTATCACTTCTGTGTGAGCTCTGCTGAGCTGCCAGTTTACAGGAATCAGACCTGCAGAGGCGTCCAGTGTCACAGGAGGTTACCGCAGCAACAGTCAATATGATAATGATTCAGCCGCACGGTTTAATCATCGCTATAACAACCTGCTGTATGTGCACACCCGGGCATATTTGTGGATTTGCACTTGTGTATTTCGGGGGAAATGACAATGATCCGACACGCGGCGTTTCCAGGCTGCGCTCCACGATTTCCCCGTCACTGAAAAGAGTTTTCTTCTTCCTCGTCGAGCGATAAGATCTGATTGGCTCTCCCACCCAGGCAACGGGAGGAGATATGCTAATGAGGTGTCAACAAAGAGGCTGATGGAAGATGCAGATAAATGATGCTGTGTGTGTGTGTGTGTGTGTGTGTGTGCGTCTCTGTTTACGCTGCTGTTGCTGCTCTGCATTTCAATGACCTCAGTGATTCTCGTCCTTCTTGCTGAAACAACAGGTCTGTTTCTGGAGTCTCATTAATATGACTGATCTGCTGAACGCTGTAACGATCCTGCAGGTTCACATCCTGACCAACACTTTGAATTATTTATACTTCACTTCTGAGGAATCAGCGCTTTTCTTTACGCACATCTCTACATACTATAATACCCATGAGGCTTAGCAGCAGTCGCCCTGAGGAGAAGCCAGAAGCTTCTGTGGAT
>NC_061500.1:903701-951201 GCF_022539355.2 Hippoglossus stenolepis | reverse complement strand
GATTAAAACCTGCACACATCACACACTGACTCACACTCAGAGAGAGAAGAGAAGAGGAACAACCATTTCAAGAACAAAACAATCTACGGACCGTACGTGCACGTGTGTGTGTGTGTGTGTGTGTGTGTGTGTGTGTGTGTGTGTGTGTGTGTGGGCGCCTGCATGTTTTACTTCTTTATTTCACAGTTCCTTCCCTCTCGTCCTCGTCCTCAGTCTAATCCATGCAGATATTCTCCCAGTTGGATTCAGGCACTGATAACAGCTTCACTTCTGGAGGTCTTCATGTCGTCCATCTTTATCTAGTCCTCTCGTCTCCTCTGCACGGAGCAGCTTATGAAACTTTAACCATGTCGGATATTTACTGTAATGTTTCATGTCAGCTGGACTCGGTGTGGTGTCGCCGCCCCAGCGTTGAGGGACGGGGGGGGACAGCTCCATAATCAGCCACCAGATGAGGTGAGGTGAGTGCAAGCGAGGCTCCGGGGATGAAGTCCAGGCTGTGGTTGATGAGAGCCGACACCCCCGACAACCGGAATAATGAAGTTTATATTTGTCTGAAATGAGACAGAGACGTAGCTCTGGAATCTCCTCGTCTTC
Organism: Hippoglossus stenolepis; assembly: GCF_022539355.2. Taxonomy (NCBI): domain Eukaryota; kingdom Metazoa; phylum Chordata; class Actinopteri; order Pleuronectiformes; family Pleuronectidae; genus Hippoglossus; species Hippoglossus stenolepis. Next base: position 950,604 of record NC_061500.1, on the reverse strand, counting down.
AAGTTGACGTCTTCGTCTTCTACGTGTACGGCTCCTCTTCTTCATCCTGAGATGTTTGAGTTCTTCCAGTTTCACGTCCGTCACGTGTTAGAAACCTCATCAACACGTCCACTCGCTCACTGGGAAGCTTCAGGACATTGTCCTGCTGTTTCCTCACATGGACTCACTGACATGTTACACACATTTTACTAGGAGGCTGCAGGAGAAGATCCAGAACATGTCCAGAGACACTGACTCAGACATTTGTTCTGCAGAACATGTGAGGAACATGTGAGGAACACATCAGGAACACGTCAGGAACACGTCAGGACTTCATGTCTGAAAACAGCTGTAAATACAGATGTACTGTAAATGTGTTTAGACACACATCCTTATTAAAGCAGGATCAGTGGCATCATGTGTGTAATGTGTGTGACTAAAGGGCCACTCAGCCTTTTCCTGTCACTATAGCAACAAGTGGGAGGTGTCATTATAGAACAGGGGGGACGACAACTCATCAGCACTGAGTTACAGATGTTAACTGTCAAAATGACATCATAGATATTCTTCCTGTCACAAAGTCATTCGACTTGTTTGAAAAGACATCAAATCTGAAGTTTTAACTTCATAATAAATGTGTTGAACAGGAAGTGACAGAGGTCATTCAGCAGACAGAGGTGTTGTGTGTGTGTGTCCTTGTGCGTCTGCTGAAGTTGTGGAGGCTGCGAGGCAACACAACGTTCTTCTGTGTTCAGCACAATAAACTTCACTTAGTCCTGACACTGAATGGATGTAATTGTATAAGCCTCTGTTAGCGCGTGTGTGTGTGTGCGTGTGTGTGTGTGTGTGTGTGTGTGTGTGTGTGTGTGTGTGTGTGTGTGTGTGGTTTACACTTGCTGAATTGCTTTTCATTTTTGTGCAGTGTGTTTAAAACACAGCTCTGTGATAATCGGTGTGAAATTAAACTCCAAACTGTGTTAAGGAGTCTTGACGTGTTGTCTGAGCGGAGCGGCGGCGGCGCTCGGTGAGGACTGTGGTGCATATCAGTGTGATCACGGTGGTTTGATGCTGCTGCGGGGCCAGATTACAACCCGCTGTGCCCGGTGTCCCACTAAATATCAGTGAGCCTGAAAATAAAGTGTCCTGTTGGAATAAAAGCTCAGTAACATGACGCTGCTGTTCCTGAAATATCCCAGAAACTGAGCAGTGACACTGATGCCCTGCGGACAGAGGGGGGGGGGGGTGTTAACGGGAAGGAGAGCAGAGCCCCCCCCCCCTCTGTCCTAATACAGTCATTGTTTTGAGCCTTTCAGACGTCAGAGTCTTCGACCAGTGGAACATCAGAGAAGATCAAGTGAAAGAGAAAACTGATGTTTCTGTCAAAGCTTTTCTGTCGACTCCGAACAAAAGAACGAAGATTACGAATATAACAAAACACGAGAAAAGAAACAATCAGAAGAAATGTTCAGTCAAATCTGAGCCGGCGAGACGGGAGCAGGGAGCAGGAAATGACATCATCATGAGTTCAGTCAGTTCCCACTGACCAGACTCAAATCTCTATTTATTTAACTGTTGTGTCAAATTCTCTCTCTAATGTCCCTCGTCTTCACCTGTGATGTTGTTTTCTAACTTCCTGTCTCCGTCTCCTCTGGTCTCAGATCTGTGTCATGTGGAGACGGATGCTCGTCCTCTTTCCTCCGGTTCAACAGAGCAAGAAGCTGAGTGTAGGAAAGGAGACAAGGACAGAAAAGAGACAGAGACAGAAAAGAGACAGAGACAGAAAAGAGACGAGGACAGAAAAGAGATGAGGACAGAAAGGAGACGAGGACAGAAAAGAGACAGAGACAGAAAAGAGACAAGGACAAATATAACTTTATAAACCAACAACATCATTTAAAATCATCAGGTCAAAGTTAATTTTTCTGTCTCATACGACTTTGTTGAGCTTGAAGCATCGATGGAAGTCACCAAGTGTATTTTATACCTGAACAATGATCAAGGTCAGCAGAGCGTGTGTGTGTGTGTGTGTGTGTGTGTGTGTGTGTGTGTGTGTGTGTGTGTGTGTGTGTGTGTGTGTGTGTGTGTGTGTGTGTGTGTGTGTGTGTGTGTGTGTGTGTGTGTGTGTGTGTGTGTGTGTGTGTGTGTGTGTGTGTGTGTGTGTGTGTGTGTGTGTGTGTGTGTGTGTGTGAGAGAGAGTGTGTGTGTGTGTGTGTGAGAGAGAGAGAGAGTGTGTGTGTGTGTGTGTGTGTGTGAGTGTGTGTGTGTGTGTGTCTGTGTGGTTGTGTGGCATTGGATGTGTCACGTCCACACACTCGAAGCTCTGATCAATGACCAGCTGAAGAATGAAAACATACACAACAGACACACACTGATTCACACACACACACACAGTGTATCTTTCTTTTCATTATCAGAAAACCAATTCCTGCCGCCTCAGAGAAAATAAATTGGATGAATGGATTAAAATGCTGCTGGAGTTGGTTCTGAATTCCTCCTCCTGTAAAAAGATCAAATCACATCGCACCTGAAAATCTAACTAGGATCAGGATCAGGTTTGGAATCAGGATCAAGTTCAGGTTCAGGTTTAGAATCAGGATCAGAATCAGGATCAGGTTTAGAATCAGGTTTAGAATCAGGATCAGGATCAGGATCTCCAGTGTTTTACATTAGTCTCCTGCAGCGTCCACATGTTCTCTCTGAATATGTCAGGATCTGAGACGACTGAATCTGAAATGTTCTTCTCCCCAGCTTCTTTGAGATGTTCCTCTTCTCATCACTTTGCCTGATGACTTTGTGGAAACCTCTGCAGCAGCCTGAGCCTGAGTCTCCTCCACGGACTCATCAGCAGGTCCTGAGGATGGGGACACTTCTCCTGCAGCAGCTACACTGAAGTGGAACAAGCCTCAGTCTGAACTCAGTGTGGAACCGTCCCTCTGAGTCCTGAAGGAGCCCGTGTCGGCTGCAGAACTCGTCTCGGTTCACGCTCACTGACTGAGTCCTACATTAAAAAGCCCCGGTCGACCAATCACATTGTGTGTCTGTGCTCCTCGGTCTCCCTGGACCTCCCTGGCCCTTTTCCTTCAGGGCCCACTAGCTTCAGAGCAACCTACTTACCAGAGTCAGTGTCAGAGCGACTAAAGACACGAGCAATTTATTCTGTACAGATTACAGTCACCTTCCTCTTTACCTCCTCCTCCTCCTCCTCCTCCTCCTCTTTACCTCCTCCTCTTCCTCCTCCTCCTCCTCCTCCTCCTCCTTCCTCTTCCCTCCTCCTCCTCCTCCCTCCTCCTCCTCCTCCTCCTCTTTACCTCCTCCTCTTCCTCCTCCTCCTCCTCCTCCTCCTCCTGGCTGGAGCCCATTTGTTTTCTTCACTTAGACTCACACTCTGCTGTTTGTGTCCCTGCTCCACTCTGCTGTTTGTGCTCGGTGACAGACTCACTTGCAGTTTGTCTACAGACTCACCTCTGCAGTTTGTGTCTCGTGTTTGGTGAGACTCACTCCAGTTGTACACACAGACTCACCTCTGCAGTTTGTGTCTCGGTGACACAGACTCACACTCTGCAGTTTGTGTCTCGGTGACACAGACTCACACTCTGCAGTTTGTGTCTCGGTGACACAGACTCACACTCTGCTGTTTGTGTCTCGGTGACACAGACTCACACTCTGCTGTTTGTGTCTCGGTGACACAGACTCACACTCTGCTGTTTGTGTCTCGGTGACACAGACTCACACTCTGCAGTTTGTGTCTCGGTGACACAGACTCACACTCTGCAGTTTGTGTCTCGGTGACACAGACTCACACTCTGCAGTTTGTGTCTCGGTGACACAGACTCACACTCTGCAGTTTGTGTCAATCAAAGCCTCTTATTTTAAAATCCTCTTCATCTCTGTGGCTGCCTCCTCTTCTTCACTTCATCTCTACATCTCAAATCTACGCCCACCGACACGTCTCCATCAAGAGCTTTTATACAAAGGTCACAACAAAGATTGTAAAAAACTGATTTTTGAATATGAGTCATAGAAATAACATTTGATTGATTAATTGATAAAAGATATGTTAATCTGTCCATGAACTTTCTGAGTCGTTGTTCCGACTCGAGGTGGCGTTCACATGAATTATTCCCGGATGGTAACTCATTATTCCGACACTAAGTGTGGCTCCACCCCCCCACTCCTCCAAATATGGTTACTTCTGGTTTCAAAGAACCAAGATGGCGTCAAAGTGACTTCCACACGTCACGGTGGGAGCGACTCGTGATTCGCTCTCTGAATATTAAACCTGACGTTCACAGACACTAACAAAGATCCGTGAATCTTCGTGTGTTTAACTTTCCTTCAGCGTCACAGCGACACAACGTCTGAATGCTCATTGGTTCCCTGAGCGGACAATAACTCCACAGCAACAACACACTTCCTGTGTGCGTCGCTCAGAGCTTGAGGAGAAGTGTAGACACAACCCTTTGTTATTGTGGGGGGTGCGTTCAAGCAGCATGCATGCTGGGTAATCAGGGAGCTGCTGCAGAGACGTGTTGTAATCTTGTAAGCGTGTTTCTGACTGCAGCAGTGAAACCACACTTTGAACAGTGAACATGTGAGTTCAGACTGAATGAGACTGAGGCGTGTTAAAGAACACACGTGTGTTAAAGAACACACGTGTGTTAAAGAACACACGTGTGTTAAAGAACACACGTGACGCTCCACGGTCAAACTAACTGGACCAACTTACACCATCGCTCTTGGTTCAGGAACTCATGATGATGAGTGTGTTGCTTCCACATCTGGATTTTATTCTTTTATTTATCAACGGGGAACAGACACAACTCTGTATATTCATCTTCCAATAATTAACTGTGTTTGCTTACTTAATTTCCCAGGGTGCCGCTGTGCAGATGGTCAGCAGGAACTGTTCAGTGAGCTCAGCTGTTTGCCCCTCATTAACACACACACACACACACACACACACACACACACACACACACACACACACACACACACACACACACACACACACACACACACACACACACACACACGTACGGACAGAGACATTATTCTCTCTGCAGGTGTGTTAGAAGGATTCAGATCGTACTCGTAGTTAAAGTTTCCTCCTCTTTACTTTTTACATGAATGATGTTGAGTGTTCAAACAGATTCTTACATCTGGATTCAGAGTGTAAGGTGAGCTGTGTGTGTGTGTGTGTGTGTGTGTGTGTGTGTGTGTGTGTGTGTGTATGGGTTGTTAGGGCTCAGCAGAAAAATCAGCTGAGAGTTGAATGTTTCCTCTGACCTGCGTCTCTGAGGATTAATACTGTGAAACAGTTAATACACACGTTCTGAACACACAGACTCTTTTTCCCTGACAATGTCTCACACACACGCACACACACACACACCACACACACACACACACACACACACACACACACACACACACACAACCTTATTAGTACTGATGGTTAAAGTATTATGAACTACAGAGTAATATACAATATACTTTGTGAAACTGTCCAAGTGGATAAAGAACCTGCTGCTGTTTCTTCAGTTTATTAATCTTGAACACGTGAACTTCACTGGAGCCTGAACAACACGACTGGTGTGAAGCTTGTGATTGTTCTGGAGAAACGAGACGAGATTTGTGTCCCTATTTCATGGATTAGATCAAAAGTTGGAAAAGTTCAATAAAAGAGGAGACGTTCACCATGAAGCTGCTGCAGAGACTCGATACTCACATTACACACAACCACAGTGCGAAGACGAGAAGCTGAAGGTTGATCTGCAACAACAGGAGGAAGAGGAGGGAGGAAGAGGAGGGAGGAAGAGGGAGGAGAGGGAGAGGAGGGAGGAGAGGAGGAGGGAGGGGAGGAAGAGGAGGGAGGAAGAGGAGGGAGGAAGAGGGGGGAGAAGTAAAGAGGGAGTGAAAGTGAGAAAAGTGAGTTAAAAATAGTTTGGGGCTAACGATAAAAAATCAAAAGAGGTCTTTGCTGCAGAGTGAGAATTTATGAATGACCTGAGGAGGAGAAGCAGAGCAACAGTGAGCGAGGAGCATCAGAGTCCGAGAGAGGAGGAGGAGGAGGAGGAGGAGGAGGAGAGAGATCACAGGGGTGAGGAGGGGGAGGAGGGGGAGGCCAGAGGGGTAAACACTCGGATAATGTAGAGTTTGTCATATAGAAAGTGGCAGATTGAAAGGTCTTTATATTCACTCTCCTTATTTTCTCCATCCTCATAACTTCACCTCCTCCGGCTTCTCTTCCTCTCCTCCTGTCTCGTCCTCACTCCTCCTCACTCCTTCTCTCTCCTCCTCTCTCCTCCTCTTTGTTTCTTGGCTTCTTCTCGTTTCAACTCCTCTTCTCTCGTTTGATCTTCCTCTTTCCTTCTTTCTCCTCCTCTCTTCTCGTCCCTTCTTTCCTTTTCTCTCCTTGTCTCCATCTCCCTTTGCTTCATATCTTCACCTCCTCCAGCTTCTCTTGTTCTCCGCCTCTCTCCTCCTCCTCTTTGTTTCTTGGCTTCTTCTCGTTTCATCTCCTCTTCTCTTTCCTCTTCCCTTCTTTCCTTTTTTCTCCTCCCTTACCCTCATAATTTCACCTCCTTATCTCCTCATCTCCTCATCTTCCTTCCACTCATCTTCTTGTTTCCTCTCTTCTACTTTTCTAGTTTCTTTCCTTCCTTAATCTTTGTTTCTTCACCTCTCCTCTTCCTCTCCTCCCTGTGTTGCCCCTCTGCTCATTTCCTTCCTTCCTTCCCTCACCCTTCCTCACCTCGTGTCCTCTCTCCTCCTTCTTTTAGTTTTTACACTTTGACGTTTCTCTTCTTTTCCCTTTTCTCGGTTTCATCCCTCGCTCCCAGCTCTGTTCTGTAGGTGACGGAGAAATTCAGGCTTCAAAAGAACACTGACCCTTTTCATCTCTCACACACACACACACACACACACACACACACACACACACACACACAGGTTTTATTTAGCAGCACACACACAGTAATGAAACACAACATGAAAACAGGTGACGTTACCCTGGAGAGAAAGAGGAGACGTTTTTCCTCTGATGAAACGAGGGAAGAATAAAATCCTGAGGGAGACGAGAGGGAGAACTGACAAATGTGCAGCTGAAGATAAACACAGAGGTGAAGAAGAAGAAGAAGAAGAAGAAGAAGAAGAGTCATCTTCCTAAACGCTCATTGATCATGTTTATATTAAGTCTGTGGGCAACATGAATACGGATTTATTTACAGTTTTGTGTCCACACTGATGGTTTAGTCCTGTGTGGCAGATTTACCAAACACACACACACACACACACACACACACACACACACACACACACACACAGCCAAATAACAACCTATTATTGATTTTTTAGAGCAGTTTGTGCTGCAGGGAAACTTCACCGGAGCCAGTCCTGTCACAGTGTGTGTGTGTGTGTGTGTGTGTGTGTGTGTGTGTGTGTGTGTGTGTGTGTGTGTGTGTGTGTGTGTGAGTCAGTGGTGAACACAGAGCAGCAGAGCAGGATGATCATAATGCCATCATTATGTGTTCCTGTCGACTGGGCAGACACACACTGATCCTGGCTCCGTCTCTTTTGCTCCGAGCAGTAAAACCTGTTTGTCACAGAACAAACACACAAATAAATACTGAAGATGGAGGTGAACACAAAGTGATCGACTGTGGTACCTGGAAAATAAAAACACTCCCTTATCAAATCCTCTGAAATCTTCTGACTTGTGTTTTATACGAGTTGTGTTCTTAAGTTATATTTTCTATCCTGTAGAAACCTCTATGTTTTATTAAGGTAATTTTTGGGGTAATTTGTCAAGCAATTCGCAACTTTGCTTGAGAAGTGCTGTATAAATAAAGAAACAAAAAATAACTTTACTAGAAAAACATACTATTCTTTATTTCCATTGAACAAATCCGGTGCTCTTGTGTTTCCAGTGTTTTCATATGAACCGTTGATCCTCTGAGTGAGACTGATACTGGACATAGAGATCCTGACGTGCTGCGAAATAAGACACTTCCAAAAGGACACGTCCTCTAAACCCACACACACACACGCACACCCACACACACACACACACACACACACACGCTCCTCCACTGCCTTTACACAACAGCCATGACAGAAGCGAGGACCGCTCGCCTCCAGCTTGAATCCACTGAGAAATATTGAATAAACAGCAGAATCTCTCCTCCATTATCCGGCTGCCAAGGGACCAGCGTTCACACACACACTGTTTACATGTTGTAATTTGTCAGCAACATTAACACAATGCACAATAGTGACTCAATACGCTGTGAATATACAACAACATCAGCCTGTGAGCAAGGACAGGAGGGAACGAGTGTGTGTGAGGACTGGGAAACTGATTTACAGAGAATTAGGCAAGCTAACACACACACACACACACACACACACACACACACACACACACACACACACACACACACACACCATGTGCAAGAACATGATAAGAAATACAGGATCATTCATCTGCTTGCTGGAAGTCTCCCCCTCTCTCTTCCCTTTGACTCCCATCTTTTCCTCCTTTCTCTCGCTCTGTCTCACCTCCCTCACCCTCCAGCCCAGGCAGGGGGGAGGTGGGGGGAGGTGGGGGGAGGTGGGGGGGGTATTTGTGCTGCACCTTTCAAACACACCGATAATTCAAAGTGCGTCACACAGGGAGCAGCATCACTGAGCGTCTGCAGACGTGCTGCCGGCTCGGTGAGCTCAGCGCTAACATGCAGACGTTCGGCAGGTGTAACCTTTAAAAGTTTGTTTACGCTGCCGTCACGTACAAAACAAGATGCGTTCATTTAAAAGGTTGTAACCGTCACTGGCCGCCTACGTCCTTTACGTTAGCATGGCTGCTGAACAATACGTCCACTAGGGGGCAGAGTCCAGAGTTTCTGGCAACAACAAACATGGCGTCTGAGGAGGAGGTGCTGATCACGTTCCTCTGAAAGACGACGTAAACAGCGTTTCTCCTCAAAATGTTCCACCATTGTTGAAATTCCTTCCTCGCGTCTTATGGTCCTATCGCTTGAAGTATTCGCTACACTGCCCCCACATGGCTTCCTGTGGTACTGCTCCGGTTTGTCTGTTTCGTGAGGATAAGATTTCAGAAGACAACATCAGTCCAGACTGAAGACTCAGATACTTGATTCATTCTGGAACTGAAATGATTGTGTTTGTTTTGATGTGTCTCAAAAAAGAATCTCTGATCTCTGAAGTTTTTCTGAAACTGGTATAAACTGTAAATAAATAAATAGGCTTTATATAGACTTGATCTCTTCTTCATAGATTCTGTCTCTGTTTCTCTGTTTCATTTTAATCTGTAGAGTCTTTTTTATCCGCCTCTCGTCTTATCTGCAGAGACGTCCCGACTCCTGTTGGTGTGAAGCAGGACGGTGATAAAGAGATTTATTCTGATGGAGAAGGGATTCACAGCGTCGAGGACTTACAGACACAGGGTCTGTTCAGAGGTTCTCGTCATTGAGAAGGTTCTAAAAGGTTCAGTGGTTCTTTTAGAGGTTCTGGAGCTGTCTGAGGTTCACGGGGGTTCTCAGTCAATGATCCTCGATGATCCTCAGAGGTCTTAAAGAGGTTCTAATGGTCACTAAGGAGGTTCCGCAGGCTCTTAGAGGTTCTAGATGGTTTGTGCTGACAGATCCTTTCAGAGTTGTATTGATTAAAGGTCCCATGGTCCCAGAGGTTCTGATGGACTCTAGCACTTAGCTTAGCATTGCAGCTGCTCGTATGACAGCAGATTGTTCGAGTCTGTTCGAGGCTTCAAACCCAAACAAAGAGAAGTTTTCTGAAACACTTTGTCGTGAGCAGGACGAATGAACCTCTCGTGTTCGTATGTTGCTTCAGCGAAGTTCATATAAACTGCATCAACAGTTTTTCCTCTTCGTGACACGGTGATAAACGACTGCTCACATCTGCTCGGTGGAAGCAGCCGGCAGGGAGACTCAATAAAGCAGAAAATGAGGAGGGATAACATTTCAGCTAATAGTTCACAGATAACTCTCAGTTATAAATTGAATACAGGGAAACAGAATGGTATGTAAATATGTATTCTACATGCATATTTATGAAGCTGACTGGGCGGAGGGATTTGCTCCATCACGTATTTTCAAACCGCTTCCACACAATGAGGCAGAGAAACTCTGGCAGTCATAAGTTAATGTGCTGGAGGAAACACCACAAATGAATTTCATCACATTCAGAATTCATGGTCTTTGTGCTGCAGGAAGAAAAAACTGTTCATTGTCACTTCGTTCATGATCTGAATTTACTGAGTGAGGAAATAAGTCGAGACCCAGAAAACACAAATGAACACTAATGAATGTATATGAACATTTTATATGTACAGACACAGAATATGAAGAGGTGCTGTGGTTTGTCCTCTGGAGGAGAGACCGTCTGAAAGGGATTTAGAGACAGTGATGGAGACTCAGGACTCGTTCACACCTGGTTGGGTTCAGAGCTTCAGACTCTGCAGTTCAGTCTGAACCTGAACATCAGGTGTGAAAGGTTCCTCAGAGCAGAGGAGGAGTTCTGGGTCTGGATCAAACTGAACCAGGTTCTGTTCCAGTCTTCACCTCCGAGACATAATGTTTGAACCACGAGGACGTTCATTTGGTGTATTTGAACTAGTGGAGTACTGTGGAGTACTGTGGAGTACTGTAGTACTGTGGAGTACTGTAGTACTGTAGTACTCCACACTACCCCCCCCAACTGACAACACGCCCACGTCAGACGCCGTCTACAAACCAATCAGTCAAGTAGACTCCGCCCACGTAGGTGATGACGACACTTTACTTTGTTAATCTGTTGGATTACGTTGAGAATAGAAGATAAAAGAAGATAAAGATATTAACAGTGTTCAACATTTCTATCTGTGATAATGTTATAATGTAAGTTATATGTAAGTTATATGTATGTTTCCTCCACAGGAGAGAAGCACGTGAGTAACATGAGCTCAGCCTCGTGAAGCGTCTCTGATCCAGTGAAGCAGCAGCGATGACTCATGGAACTGGAACAGCTAATTGGAATGCAGCCGTCGTTAACGTTGTTTTTTAGGCTACATTTTTCCTGCCACGACAAAATCAGGGCATGAAAACGTCCTGAGAGGAGAACCAATCACACCTGTGCTGGTGCATCATGGGATGTGTCGGGGGCTTTGAGTAAAGGATGTGAATATTCTTCCTCCGCTGGTCTGAAGCTCGCGTGTCTGATTGCCAGCTCATCTCCTGAGGCCGGAGCACAGCGAGGTGTGTTAGCGTGTCGCTGTCATGCTCCACTTCTCCTCACATGTGGGTTTAACGTGCTCACGGAGCCTGAAGTCAAGTCGACTTCCTCCACAGAAGCATGGACGTCCTTCTACCTTCATACTGTGTCATGTGTCCAAGTCAACACTGAACTTCACTGGACCCTGAACAACACATCACACGTGTGAGGCTGATTCTTCAGATGTGAGAGACACACAGATTTCTAGAATTATTAGATAGATGCCTAAAAATACCCATAATGCAATGCTTTGTCTTAATGCGTATCCTTATGCCACACTTCACCTGTCGGTGCTGACGTAAAGTTGATTCATGAGTGTCTGAAAACACTGGTTTATTATTCAGAGGAGAGGAGGAGATTGTGGTGGAGAATAGATTAAACATAAAAACACGACATTTATCATTCTCTCCTGCAATATGTATTAATGTGTGTGTGTGTGTGTGCGTGTGTGTGTCAGTACTTGTAACAGATGTTTTACGTCAGGTAGACACTGCGAGTGAAGAGTGTAATAAGTAATAAGTGTTGAACAGTGTGAGGCTGCAGAGTAAACAGTGTGTATCAGATGTGTGTCGTGTTTCCTCTGTTTTATTTACACCGAGGTGACGTCTGTGAGATCATGTTCTCATAGAACCAAGTGAAAACACAGCAGAGGAACTAGAACAAACTTTCCAGGAAGCGTGTGTGTTGTGTGTGTGTGTGTGTGTGTGTGTGTGTGTGTGTGTGTGTGTGTGTGTGTGTGTCTGTGTCTGTGTAATATCCCTGTACAGTCATTAGTGGAATCTGGGTCTCGGAGCTGAAACTGTGTCGTTACAAAGTTACAGTTAAACACGTTCTTTTATTCATGTTTCATCTCACAACAGTTAAATCACATCCGCTCAAACATCCTTGACCCACTTTCCCATTCACACACTCACTCACACACACACAGACAAACACACACACACACGATAGGGTTTGTTTTCTTTTAGTTTTTCTGTTCGTTTCTGTCAATTCTGTAACTTTATTATTAAACCAGGGCTTCAGAGTGGGACCAGAAATCTGAGGAGTAAAATGTTCCTTGGTTGCTCGTGTGCGTTCAACATTGATCTTGTGTGTCTCTGTGTTAGATCACACACACAGGCCCCGCCCCCACTCACACACACCGACGGTGAACGAGGCGCTAAAATCAAACCGCGGTGACAACAAGTGACCAAAGACCAACCGTAATATTTGTAATAAGGCAGCAGAGGTTTCCTTGTTCAGTTTACAGAGAATCTCTTTCATATCCAGGTAGAATTGGTGTTGAACACTTATCTTATAACACTTCTATCTTTAACTGAACTTGTTGAACAAATCAAGTTGAATCGAACCAGTCGGACCTGGTGAAGAAAGGCTCCCAGGTGCATTGTGGTGCCACGAGGGGCAGAGGAAGGTTTTGGGTGCAGCTAAATGAAAAGTGAGTCTGGAGCCTCGTCAGCTTCCACTGAACGATCCTCTCTGCTCTCCTGCATCAGGAGGGAAACTTTACAACCTTAAACATTCATACGTCGATATAAATCTGAGTTTGAGTGAAGAACAAACTTCGTCTTCATCACACGAAGGAACGACGAGTGGAGGAGACACACTCACATCAATCAGAGACACACATCTCTCTGAGGATCTACACACTAATGACACAATATATTTACTCCTCTGTCTCTGCTACAGTTAATGTGTTATTATACACAGTGTGTGAGCAAAGTGTACACGTGTTTATATCCTCATAAGACATAAGTGTTTCTCAGGTTCAGTAAAGTGAAGCCAAAACATCTCTATCTCCCCCTGGTGTCAGGCTGCAGTATAGATCATAAACCTCCTCCATGTTAGCAGATGGGACATGAACCAAACTAAAGAATCTAAGTAGACGTTAAATAAATGTTTGTAAAGATGTTTCTGTCATTTCAGGTCGTTCTTATCTCTCTGATGTTTGTTCAAGTGTTTCTGATCCGTTTGGTTTGAATCAGTTATTTGATGACGTCATGATTGACGGCTGAGACTGAGAGATACCTTATCTTCACTTCTGGAGGAGATGTGTCGTCCATCTTTGTTCACAGTTTGTGATGTCACTGACAGCAGCTCTGGGTAAATTACATGTTGTTAAGTTTCCATTTGGCATCAGTGGTTTATTTTCTCTGTTAGAAAATTAAGAGGCAACTTAAAGTCGGATCATTAATCAACCATCAGACGTGTGGAGGAGCAGAACATGTTCAACCTTTATGATTCTGCTGCTAAAACAAACAAAGTAGATTTGAACGCATCATAAATCTTCTTCCTCTGTGTGCTTCATGTTTCTGATGAGTGCGGTAAGACAGTGAGCGACTCAGCGATACGGTTTGTGATTAACACTCGTGGTCGCATCAATCAGTGACTCGGTACTTTAGCTTCTCTCCCTCCTCTGTCATCACGCCTCCGACTCGCCGCTCTGCGTTTCCCGTCCTGTTTTCCTCACTTTAAATTCCTGCCAACCTGTAATCATCGCTGTCGGCTGCAGAATGTCAGTCTCCCACACTGCGCACAAACACACACACACACACACACACACACACACACACACACACACACACACACACACACACACACACACACACACACACACACACACACACACACACACACACACACACACACAGACGTTCACTGTGTGAGGTGGAGATGAAACACAGGTGTCAGCTTGGAGAAATGGCAGCCATCACTCTGATAATACGGCTCAAACAGACAAATCCTTCTGGAAACCTATTTGTTGTTTCGCTCTTCTTTTCTTTTCTATTTCTTAATGGATGTGTGAACACTGTCGTTCTCCTCAAAGCTCGTGTGCAGCTTCACACAAACACACACAACACTGACGAACACAAACACAGGACCTCTATCAAACAGTGTCTGGACATTTTCTGAAGTTAGTGTTTCACACATGAAGCAGCAGCAGGAGATTCTCCGGGTCAGACTCGTTCACAACAACAGGAAAATGCTGCTTCTTCACATGAGAAACGCAAACTCCAGAAAATGTCCAGAACCAAATGTTTCAGACTTGTATTCGTTGCCTCGGAATCGAAAGCTGAAGTCATGACGTCACGTCCGAGCGCCCGACTTTGTAAAACTACGATCATCACTTCCTGAGGTGTTTAAGAAGACGTTCCTCGTTCAGGAGCCTCGACCCCATGACCTCAGCTATCAGTCTGAATCCTGACGAGTCCACAGATCTGAACATTCACACAATCTTCAAATGCAAATAAATAAAAATGCAACGCAGCATCTCCCTGGCAGCAAAGTAAACACTGCTGCTACTTCAACCTTTTTGCTCAGATAAAGAGATTCATGTCAAGTGTTCAGCAGCTCCTGAGTTCCCCCATCGAACGCCTTCACGTCGGGATCTACAGCTCCACTGTTCGTCCTGATGCACGTCACATTAAAACCCTTCAGCTTCTTTCAAAGGAACAAACAGTGATTTGCCTTTTCACATGTAGCTGCTGTATTTTTGTCAGATTTTATTTGATTAAACGTTGCAGCCTCTGATTCATTCTGATCGTCTGAGACGCAGCTTCAGGTCGACTTCCTCTGTGGGGAGTGATTCGGTGCCAACGTCAGGTTGTGAAGCCTCATTTCTCACACATCCCACTTTCTCTGCAGTTTGTCTTCCACACGTTGACGATGTTGGCTCTTATCACCTTGTCGTCTGTCCAAGTTGACATCTTCTTCGTCTGCGTCTTCTAAGAGGACGGCTCAGAGATATTTGTCCTTCTGCTGTTCCAGGTTTGTATCTGTCACGTGTTTGAAACTTCATCATCACAGCCTCTGGTTTGTGATGAATCCTGCTGTTCTCACATCAGCTAATTCAGACATTAGTGTAGTTTTTCCTCGGAGGCTGGCGGGAGGATCTCAGGAGGATCTCAGGAGGATCTCAGGAGGATCTCAGGAGGATCTCAGGAGGAAGTCTGGAGGATCTCAAGAGGATCTCAGGAGGAAGTCTGGAGGATCTCAGGAGGATCTCAGGAGGAAGTCTGGAGGATCTCAGGAGGATCTCAGGAGGATCTCAGGAGGAAGTCTGGAGGATCTCAGGAGGATCTCAGGAGGATCTCAGGAGGAAGTCTGGAGCCTCGGATACGTGTCTTCTCACAATCAGCCCTCAGGAGAATGACAGGAGATTACCCAGAGTTCAGTGCAGGTCTGGAAGCAGCGTAAGTGAAGCCAACAGGAATAAATGATTAAAAAATGCTAATTTTTTGAATGAACTAATGATTTGTTTTGTTTACTTGAAACAGCAGCAACCTGACCAATCAGGAATCAGCATTAAATTAAGATCGGTACGAATCTTTAAAAGTCAAATTAAATCAATTAAGTTGCAAATCACCCACTAAAACCAAATTAGATTTAATGCTAACTGCTCTGAGATCAGTCTCCACTTCCCTGTTTGTGCAACTTTGAAAACACATATTCATCTCTGCTGAGCAGGAAAGTGAACATCTGGCCGATTAGTGAGTCGTTGATGGATTTCCTGGCTGCGTGTATGGAAACTGTCTCTTTTGACGTATTGAGTCTCAGCTCAGATCAATGAAGAGTCTTTAAACCCTCTTCATCGTCTTCATTACGGACGAGACGGCGGCAGAGTCCACTTCCTCCTGTGTGCACGGCTCGCCCGCGGCTGCAGATGAGGATCTAATAAAAGGCAGCGGAGAAAATGGCTTCACGTCTCGTGTAATACACAGAGGTTAAACGGGAGGAATTGGCTTTAGATTGAAGTGATTTGTGTGTTTTAGCCTGAAGTCGCTGCGCCGCCGCTGCTGCAGTAATTCAATTACTTTTAAAAATCTGAGCAGACTGAAGCAATTCCCACTCAACACACACACACACGCTCCCACACACACACACAGACACACACTCACTCCCACACACACACTAACACACTCACAGCAGGCATTCCTTGGGAGATACGTTCCTTCCTTCATCTCTTTCATGAGCGAGAGGCTTCAGAGGATAAGCGTGAGATCAAACACAGCACCGGTTAAACCACAGCAATTACACTCTCCACCTGAGGGGGAGAGGGAGGGAGAGAGGGGAGAGAGGGGGAGTGATAGAGAGCCAGAGAATAAGTGTAATGAGAACAGATTGCAGATCAGGATTCAGAGCGCTGCTGAATTAAAGAGTATAGTAGTGGGAGACCGGGATCGTTCAGGTGATGTGTTTGAATCAGATACGACTCGCGGCGGCCTCTCGTGTCCACGCAGGTGTGTGCGGTGGCGCCTGCACTGGCGAGTGCACGTGTGTTCGCTGGGTTGTGTTTGTGTGGACGATATCAGCTGTTTACATATAGACTCATCATTGTTGTGCTCTGTTGACAGAGCACAACAAATTAATTTCTGAACCATTAATTAAAGCTGAGGAGAGGAAGTCGCTGCTCACTCAGCTGTCGGCTGTGTCGAGTGTCTGGGCTGTTTGTGTGTGATTGTGCGCTCGGGTGTGAAAGAAGACAACATTTGATATAAACACAATAACCAGACAATAACAACAGAATTATGAACAGACACACAGAGGGTGTGGTGGATTTGTGAAAATATAGATGAATAAAAGCATAAATATCGTAATTAATCTGAGCTGTGTGGACGTGAACGTTATCAAAACAGAGATCGTCGTAGCTAACCCATGTACCTGAAATAACGAGCAGTAGTTTCCAGTGGTTTGAAGATCCGTGTCCTGAAGTTGAGGAAAGGTGTCCCACAAGGCTCTACCCTCGGTCCTCCTCTCTTCTCTGCTGACATTAAATCAACACCATCAGTTTTAAAATGTAATTCATATAAGAGAGCAGATTTTAGGTAACAGAAGAACTTGTTAAAATTACATTTAAAACAAAAGGAAAACGGAAACTAAAGAAAGTGATAAAAATGATTGAAGCGCAGGAGTGAAAGTAAGATCCAGTTAAAGAGAAACGTTTGAAGTTTTCTTAGACGTTTACTGAACTAGCTCCTGATATCTGGTCTGTTCCACAACCTTGTTGTCATAGTTTAGAAAAGCTGCGTCTCTGATTTTCTTTCGGCGGATGTTTTATGTCCACAACTTCCTCATGAGGAAAAATACTAATTAAAAGTAATTGGTTACTGCAACATTATCATAACTGATATAAATATTAGGATAGAACTTCAGATTTCTTCATGAAGCGTGTGGCCCCTCACATTTAAACAACATGTAATATCTGCGAGACGCTCCGTAATAACAGAGGATGAGATTATCTCCATCGTTTGTCTCCAGGTGATAATCAAACTGTAATTGTCTCGTTCCCACTCGTCAGCAGAGGGAGTTCAACTTGGGGGTAAAGCAGCTCATTAACAGTCAGTCACTGCAGCAGCGTGACGACAGCGACCGGCCTGTTACCGCAGCGCCGGCTGCTACATGCAACAGTCAATCATCTCAAACCGCTGCACTGAAATGTAATTACATCCTGAGAGAGGTTCAGATTCACTCCTGCAGAGAAGCTCCAGTTTCATACCTTCTGAATATATTAGAATAAAAACTCCTCTTAGTGAGGAGCTGTTGTTTCCTCAGGATGTTGTTCTGTAACTATCTGTGTTACTGATGGAAACAGGGAATAATAAAGAGAAACACAAAGAACCTATTTTCCATCTCACTGAACATTCTGCTGAAGATGACTTTGTTCTCTCGCTGTTATTTTCAGCGACTGTATAAGTAACATCAGCTTCTTTAGCACAGTTGTTAGCAGATTAGTTGAATATGAATTAGAAGTTTTACTGTGATTAGATCTGATGTGTGAATCAAACCCATGAAAACTCTTCACCGTGTCCTTCACACTGAAGGAAACAGGCGGAACTTCATTAGTCCTACAAGCTTCCAGCAGGGGGCAGCGACACTGGAAAACACTGCGTCACCTTCTCACTTTAATTATCTTCTTCAATGACGACTCACAGCAGCAGCGCTCACTTCTTCACTTCTGTCTTTGAAGGAAACGCTGGAGGGGAATTTGAAACAGGGAGCGAGTTAAAAACAACGCTGGGCAGCGGCGGAGGAGGAGGTGGAGGAGGTGGAGGGGTGGAGGAGGTGTGAGGGGGGAGGTATTAGCGGAGACAGGTCGGGGGTGAAAGTGATTAGAAGCACAATCCTGTTAGACTGAGATGGGACAGAGAACAAAGACAGAAAGAGAAAGTGGCGGCGATACGGCGAGCAGCTTTCAGCCGCTGATAAGGACGAGCACAGGTGGGGTGAGGGAGGAGGAGACCGGGGGATCCTGACACCGAGAATCTGGTTCACGCTGTGTAACATCTGCACATACATTCACACACTCCACCCATGACACACACAAACACACACAAACACACACACAATCAAACACTCCACCTCTGACACACACACACACACACACACACGCGCAGTGACATGAGGAAACGTTCAGTGTTTTATTTCGGACGTATTATATTGTTTGTTTTGACTGAAATCCGGATGAGCTCCTCAAAGTGAAGCCAAATCAACAGGGATGAGTTGAACACGTGTTCTGCAGACGTTTCTGTCCCTGAACAGCTGAGACAGATTATTATTGAACATGTAAACGTGATTGTTCGACCAACAGCAACTTTCTCCTCCTCGCTTTAGTTTGAAAACTCTGAGGTTGTGTTTTAGTCTGAGCGAACAGGAACTGAGACTTTCTTATACGATGAAGTAGACTTCCTACTTCCTGTTTACGCCACATGACCAGTGAACATGTGATCAGCTGTGTCAGGACGGAGATTGATTAAGTTTGAAACTAAATGCTCAGCGATTTAAAAAGCACAAGATGATATGATAATGAGACGGAGCTCAGCTACAATTGAACCTCTGAGTATAATAATCAGCTTTCAAAGGGAACTAGAAACAAAGAGGTTTTCTCATCAGCCTGTGTTTCTGTCCTGCTCTGTGCGTCTCTCTGCATTCTGCTGGTGTTTACACAGATGTGTGTTGGAGCTGAATCACGTCCAGACACTCGAAGCTCACAGCAGAGTCCAAATTAATCCAAACTCCACCTGAGACATTCAAGGACATTCAGACGACCTGAGTGACTCGACTGAGACACAATCCATGTTTCTGAACAGCGTGGTCTCTCATCCTCAGCCAAACACAAGCACGACAATGAGCACGACAGGTGTGTGTGTCTGTGCCTCTGCGTGTGTGTGTCTGTGCCTCTGCGTGTGTGTGTCTGTGCCTCTGCGTGTGTGTGTCTGTGCCTCAGCGTGTGTGTGTCTGTGCCTCAGCGTGTGTGTGTCTGTGCCTCTGCGTGTGTGTGTCTGTGCCTCTGCGTGTGTGTGGTATTGAAGGAACAGTTTGATACTTTGTGAAACGTCCACTTTCCTTCAGAGAATCAGACTCAGGCGAATCATCAGTCTCATGTTTGTGTTACGGAGCTGGTTAGCCTAGCTTAGCATAAAGACTGAAGCCTGTTCTTAAGATAACAGGCAAGAAAAATTATATAAAAGTCCATAAAGGCTCATATCGCCTGATAAATGAGTCGGACTCCAGTTTACATGAAACACAGATGTTGGACCAGGATCAACTTCTACTGCAAAGCAACACGACAACATCCAGAACAACATCACGTCTTTCTTCACCTGATGAGCGTTACGACGAACGTAACCATGACAACAGTCCGTGTATCAGTGTGGAACAAACCTGTTCCTCAAACTGGACGTCAGGGATCAAACTTTACATCTCAGTCTGAACTGTGGTGATTCTTCTTCCTGTTGTTGTTGTTGTTGTGTTCTCCTCTGCGTGTGCGTCAAGATTTTATTAGCTCCGTATAATAATAATAATAAAAAGTCTGAATTGTTTTCCGATCTCAATCCCATAGTGTTCCAGCTTCTCATGACGATCATCAGGTGTGTGTGTGTGTGTGTGTGTGTGTGTGTGTGTGTGTGTGTGTGTGTGTGTGTGTGTGTGTGTGTGTGTGTGTGTGTGTGTGTGTGTGTGTGCAGGAGGAATCATTACAGGAAATTAAATCTCTCTCTCTGTACATATGACTCATGAGGTGATTAAAGATGCAAAGGAACCTGCTGAAATTATCCTTTGAAATTACTACAGAGCTGAATGGTAACCATAGCAACACTCACTCTAACCCGTACTGCTGAAGTGCTCTCGAGCCAGACTCAGGAGCCCGAGCAGAGTTTGACTGACTGGACGGATTCGAACGCAGGACGTATCGCTTCTCTCAGCTTGTAGCTCAGGCGGAGCAGATCACGGCGTCATCGCAGATAAGCACTGGACGGAAAATGAATTCGCTGCTGGAGGAGGAATGAAGGAGCAGGAAAAGGCCACGAGGAAGATCTGCTATCGTCCCTCTCCTGAGCCGGAGTGCACCCTGCGCAAAAAGAACTGTATTTACTCTAAAATTAACACAATGATCCATTCAGAAACTCAATTTTAACTCAATTAAAGCTTCTCTCCCTGTCGGTCATGCCTTTGTGGCAGTAATTGTCAGTCTCTGCTTCTCAGACTTCACTTCTTTGAACATGAATCGTCTGGAGCTCAAACCTTCAGCAGAGCGAGGGGGAACATTTTAATTCAGCCACACAAGAGGGAAGAGAAACCATGACGGAGAAGCAGGTAGGAGTGGGTTAGAGAGCCTGCAGCGCCACACACACACACACACACACACACACACACACACACACACACACACACGCACACGCACACACCCATCATCGCTGGTTAACTAGCTTTGTGAGGACCGGAGCTGTAACAATCACAAACTCAACCTATTTAGAAATGTTGTTAAATTCCTTCCTGCAGTGTTGGAGTAAATGCGATCACGTGGACTCCTCTGGACCAGCTGGTGTGTGGAAGACGTTTGTCTGCTGACAGAGAGAAACATGTGGACTTGATCACACGCGTCCAAAAAGGGGCGTCGACATCGGGTGGTTTGGAAGACGTGGTCACGCAGGTTTGGTTAATTAAGGAAAGCTAACGAGGCTAATAGGTGGTAAAGTGATCTCTAGCTCCTCTCAGGTAAGAACCACTCGTGGAATCTGCTGCTTTATCTTTGGTGCAGTGAAAATACTTCCAGCCATTAACTACATTTCCTGTAGTTACAGTGAGAAAGACGAGTGGTCGCCCCCTGTACACTGCATGACCAACTACAAAGCTGGAAACGTGACTCAAACACAGCCCTGTGGTTTTCAAAATAAAACGGGACCAGCAGTGTTTCCTTCTCCATTTCTCTGAAACTCCAGACGTAAAATATGTCTGTAACAGAGATGATTTTCAAACTAAAACGCAGTCGTGTGGATTTAAATGTGAGTACAGCACAGTACTGGTGTTAGGAGCCCACGAGTATCGTAAAACAACCCCCCACACACACACACACACATACATATGCAAATCGTGGAGCTAATGAATTTCTGAATTCCAGCCTCGGCTCGTGTGATGGTAATGAGCTTACTTTGGCATGAGCTCATAAAGGAGAGAGGAAATGAACAAAATCATATGTGCACCCACACACACACACACACACACACACACACACACACGGGATCTAAGCCAAACACAATCTCCTGCTGACAGTTGCTCATCACCCCCCATCGTCTGCTCAACCTGCTTTTCCGCCTGATGTCACCTGTTTAAACCTGTTAGCATGAGGACGCTAAACACAGCCCAGATAACAGCTCAACACGCTCACTCACATTATTCTTTTGTTCTGGTGACAGAGGGTGACAACGTTCAGCATCACTGCAACACACACCTGACCCACACACACCTGACAGACACACAAACCTGACCCACACACACCTGACAGACACACACCTGACAGACACACACCTGACCGACACACACCTGACCTACACACACCTGACAGACACACACCTGACCACACACACCAAGCCCACACACACCTGACAGACACACACCTGACCTACACATACCTGACAGACACACACCTGACCTACACACACCTGACCTACACACACCTCTGACACCATCAGTGTTAATGAGAAATTCCAACGTTCTCAACTTGTCGATTTATTTCTTCCGTGAGGAATGAAACTCACTGTTCTGTGTGTAAATGAGTTTATTTCCTCATCTGACAAACGAAGAATCAGAGCATCTCACTTCTCTCCTGGATGATTCAACCCGACTTCAGGAAACAAGGTGCAGAGAAGCGTAGCGTCGCTTCAACTCTGCAGACGGACTAAAGAGAGACAAAGAGCTTTGCTGAAACAGCGGTTTACCTGCGTCACTGATCCATCATCCTCCTGTCATGAGCCTGCACCTCCCTGGGAGTCGGCTGCACCTTCATCTTTCTCTTGTTCTTCATTTACACTCGTTCTTTTACAACAGTGGGAGCCACCTTCCACAGAACAGATACAACTTCTTGTTGAACTTATTACGCTCTCGCTGACGCTCATACAGAAACACACCAACGAGTCACAGTTTCCTCTTCTTTCCAGTTTCCTCTTCTGTTTCTGAGTCATGGTGTAAAATAATGACCGGAAAAGAGTCGAGGAGTTAAACGCAGTCCAGAGATCTGCCTGCTGAGGGTGGTAAAAACTTTATTGGTGTTTTAACGGTCCACCAACACAGCCGGAGTTTGCCCAGTGCTGCGGAGGGACAGTTCAACCATGACAGAGCAAAAAACTGACTTACAGATTTCTTTACTTTCTTATGAGGAGTGGAAGAAACTCAGGTCCTTCAGAAGCTGTGAGACCAATTGGACCCTGGCAGGCAGAGTCTTTGTAATTAACCAGAAACAATGATGAGTATGTTGATTAGTGAGGCTGTCGCTGCTGGATCTGGAGATCCATCCCTTCAGCCCGTCTGGGCTGCTTCTCAAACACATAGTTCAACATTTGAACAATTCATTCAAGTTCGAATACGAACTTTTGCCCCAAACATTTTAATTTCTAATAAAATAATCACAATCCATCATTGACATCATTGATGAATGAAATCAGTTCGTCCTTGAGTCCAAGTGACAAAGTTGAAGTTCGATCACGGTCGAATGAACGTGATGTGAAGAGTCGGAGCAACGAGCTAAAGGCTTTAAAATGCTTTCAATTAATGACTTTGTATAAATAGTTGTTCGGCCTCATGAAGAGAGAGAAGAGTGACTTCCTCACTTCCTCCCTCATCCTCACATATACCAGCATCTCACACACTCACACACACTTCACCCAGAATCATAATTTGTAGAAGCTGGATCTAAAAATTAACATAACTTTCTGAAACAACAACTTGACAATCTCTCTCTCTCTCTCTCTCTCTCTCTCTCTCTCTCTCTCTCTCTCTCTCTCTCTCTCTCTCTCTCTCTCTCTCTCTCTCTCTCTCTCCAAAGTGACTGAGAAGACGTGACGAGACACAAATGCAACCAAAGCAGCAGGAGCTGATGCAAAGACACGTCGGCATGAATTGAAGAGCGTGTGCGTGTCCCACGTACGGAGCCGAGAGGAAACCTGAGCACAGAATCAGCTTCATCCTGTCGATGAGCGTCTGATGGACGTTACCTCACCTCTGGTGTCCGGACGACTCGTCGGGGACGTGAAGAAGAATCCAGAGACCTGCATGAAACCAATAATTATTATTATGAGAGTCCGAAGAGAAGATGAGAGACGACACAACCTTCTAAAAGAATCCTGAACAGAAAGGTCTGTAACGTAATGAGGGTCACATGACACATGACCTGCATCCAATTAGCCAATCAAAGCCCAACAGGGAACCCATCGAGCCGTGTTGACGCACATAAACTGTAAACTGTACATAAAGATGTTCGACATGACAGCTGCCAAAAGTGAAGCCAAAGCATCTCTATCGCCCCCTGGTGTCTGGCTGCAGTATACGTCAGCTCCATGTTAGCAGCTGGGACATGGACCAAAGTTAGAAACTCAAAGCAGACGTTAAATAAATGTTTGTCAAAGATGGTTTCTGTCATTGTAGGTCGTTCTTTTCTCACTGATGTTTGTTCAAGTGTTCATGTTTCCAGTTTTAAGAGCTGAGACTGACTCCTGATTGGCTGAGCACGTGTATGGGCGGGACCTTGGTTCCACGCCACTGCTGCTGGAGACGAGTCGTCCATCTTCTGTCGAGATGGCCTCATGTTCACTTTCAATCTGTGGGAGCGAAGGGTTGAATACAACGTTCACTTCCTGTTGTGACACAGATCTGCAGCGTGGCTTCGTGCAGTTTGACTCGTGACTTCACCTTCGTTCACGTACGTGTGACTTCGCCCATCACTGCTCTCCCTCCTTTCTCTCGTCCTTTAACGCTGTTATGACTGAACATAAATGTTCTCCTTCCCAATGAAAGGTTAGATGGAGACTTTTCATGCAGGATGTATTTACATATATACATCACATACGCTCAGAGTTAGGATGTGTTCATCTACGACATTAACAGACACACGCACAGTTTTTGACTTGGAGGAAAAAAGAGGAATACAGTGCACATCAGAGACGTCTGCATGAGTCGGGGTGGAAGTGGCTATTATGAGCCATTATAGACAATTTGAAGTCATTATGAGCACTCCTCGGCGTAAATGGGTATCATTGTGTGAAATGCTCTGGCATCTTACAGACCTGTCCAACTGTCAGAAGTAAGTAGAGAAGAGGCAAGTGGCAGAGAGCAGAGAGAGAGAGAGAGAGAGAGAGAGAGAGACAGAGAGAGAGAGAGAGAGAGAGACAGAGACAGAGAGAGAGAGAAGAGAGAGAGAGAGAGAGACAGAGAGAGAGAGAGAGAGAGAGAGAGAGAGAGAGAGAGACAGAGAGGACAGAGAGAGAGAGAGAGAGAGAGAGAGAGAGAGAGAGAGAGAGAACACAGAGACGAGAAAACGTGGAGGGAGAGAAAGAGAATAGGAAGCGAGAGAGGACGAGAGATTTAAAAGCTGTGTTATTATCGTCAATAGCCGCCCTGGATGGGTTATTGTCAAACTGATCAATCTGAGATAAGAGTTGGGCTCAGGTCAATTTCTCTCACGCACACACACACGCACACACTCACACACACACACACACACACACACACGAACAACCCAAAGCCAAGTTTCCTCTGTTCTCTTGCTGTCGTGTGGAGGCATGAAAAAGTTTTTCTGGATAGATTTCTTGTTTTTCCAAGGGCAGACGAACATGAGGTTTATGTCCGAGCAGCTGCAGATGAACTGTCCTCGCTGCTCCAGCAGATTGTAAAGACAGGAGGTACGACGACATAATGTGTCAGGAGGTGTTAGAGATCGGGAAACTACGGAGAACACCAGCAGCTGATATCTGTCTCCACCTCCACACCCACTGCTTCCTCGACTCTCTTTCTGCTGCACCTCACAGCAGATGGAGGTTTTTTAAATTCAGATATTAAAAAACCAGGCGACTGTGAAATCCTCACAATGACCCTGACACACAAACACAGTCGTCTCCAGTGATACTGAACCTGCTGTTAAAACCTGTTTCATTCCATTTCCACTGAATATTAATAAAGTCCTTCCATCGTGTTTTCATTATCTCAGGAATATTAAGAAAATCGGTTGCTTTCTCAGACACGGAAGCCATTTGCATTAGTTCTGTAACGGTTCCGAGCACACGTCTCCTTTCAGTGCCAAGGAAACACCGACGTGTTGAGCTGCAGAGTTTCTTACACTTAAAACCTTCAGATGAAGTCACAGTGGAACCAGGTTTGAAGAAACCTCCTCAAGGTGTTTCTGAGATGATGCGTTCACACGACCACAAACGGGATTTGTGAGGTCACAGTGACCTTTGACCTCTGGTCACTAAATTCTAATCAGTTCATCTATGAGTCCAAGTGAATGTTTGTCCCAAATTTGAACAGATTCCCTGGACGTGTTTCTGAGATTTCATGTTCACAAGGACAAAACATCAACCTTGACCTTTGACCATCAGCTTCCAATTTCTAATCAGTTGATCAGTGAATCCAACATTTGTACCAAATCTTTTAAAATTTGGTCAAGATATCGTGTCCACAAGACCTGGACAGATGACGCATCAACCTACGAACGTATGGACCTGAGAACATCGACCGTAGAACCAGAACAGAACCAGTCGGTCTTTGAGTCCAAGAGAACCTCACTGATTCCCTCACAACGTTCCTCAGACAGTCGTTGATGATGTGAGAAGGACGAGCTGACAACGTAATGTCTCCGCCGACGACTGTCACAAGCTACACTACCTCCCGATGGAGCCGTGCTGCTGTTCTCCAGTCCCAAAGCAGAATAAAGGAGAATCTGTACTGATCCGTTATTTACCTCAATGAGTTCATTTGATTTGAAGAAGAGCTGAATCATCTCTGAATTAAAAAGATAAATGACTCATGATTCATGCACCAACAACGTAGTTTAACTCTGAGGACATTTTCTCCTCGTGTGTGCAGACGCAGACTCGGGGGATTTGGCCGCTGGCCCACATCCGACGACTCTCCACAGGGCAAACATCATCTTTACTGTTAATGAGGTTGGCTTCCAGAGACTGAGCATGAAGTTTGAATTTGTCTGCTCTCCAAGTCTCCAGACGCCTCGTGCACTCTCCTCAGCTCAGACCGGTTTGGGTTTAGATTATAAGAATGTCAGAGAAGCAGGGACCTCGGCTGCTGCTGCGTAACGTTATTATTATTACTGTACGTACCATGGAGCTAAAGATTTATGTGGCCCTGAAGACGCAGGTAAACACCATCTCTCACAAGAACCTGTGGAAGTGAGTTTAAATTGCTTCAAGCTCCACGTGTGTTTGATTCCCAGTCATACAGATAAAGACGTCATCAGCTGATTTGTGTTTCAGTGTCATCGCTATGACAACACAGTTACACTGCCTGTAGTGGACGTACAAGATACAACAGTTCACATGTGGTAAAGTTGGTTTATTAGGATGAAGCCTTGAGAGACAGCATGAAACCAACAACACAACCATATACAAACTAAAACAAACTGAACCAAGAAGCGCACGCTCAGTGCACGTGAGTGGTCACATGGTACGAGTTATCAGGCGTGTGAGTGGCCGGGGGATTAAATCTCAAACGTGTGGAGATGATTTCAGTGAGTGGAGAGGTTTGAGGTGTTAAACGACGAGGAGGAAATATCCAAACCAAAGTCTGAGCAAGATAAATGTCTGTTGGTCCCATTTTTATAGCAGCACAAGTTTTGATATTTTATTGAGATTTGACAGTTTATAGTGTTTAACAACACTGGTCGGTTCCAGCTCTGGGTTCTGAGAGGAAACGTCAGGACATGAAATGTTGCTCTGCTCCTAAAACCTGGTGGAGCGAGATCCTTCCTCCTCTTCTGACAAACACAGTCAGAGCCAAGTGCAACAACACAACATCTGCTCCACAAAAATAAACACAAAAACACACAACAGTTGGATTCAAATCAAAAGGAAGTTTCTTCACTCTGCAGTTTAACCTGAATCTGTCAACACGACCCCCCCCCCCCAGCTCCTCGCTCCTCGTCTTTACACTGAAGAGAAAGTGGCTCCTGTAAACACATCATCTTCTCTTTTTCATCACGCCAATTTAAAAATATAAAAAACATGTGATTCATGTGTTGAATGTTCAGCTGCTTCCTGCTGCTGCACAGCGTGTCCACACTTTGAGGATAAACTGGAACTACAGACGACAACACGTCTCCACAAAGGAAGCTAAAGTATCTCGGATACAAACGCTGCCATCTTGTGGTGATGGCGTCTATCCTGTGCAGCGGGGGAGCCGTGGAATCGAGGGCCCGCCCACGTAAATCCTCGACCAATCTCGAGTCAGTCTCAGCTGTCAATCATGACGTCTCAGCCCGTTTTTTTAAATCATCAAATTACGAATTAAAACCAAATTTAGCAAAGAGATTTAAACAGAAGACGATGTCATGGTAATCATGAACGTTTCTATATCATATCATAGCACAACAGAGGTTTTATATATATATATATATATATATATATATATATATATATATATATATATATATATATATGATAGTTGTGAGGATATAAAACTGGGGATTTGTTCATGTTTACAAGTTAAGTTGATATATAAGTTTCTCTTCACTATGAAACATTCTAGAGCCACAGCTCCGTCTCTCACTGAGTCAATGATCTGCTGCCACTCGAGCAGGAAGTTTAAATTTAAAGTCGACTTTCCAGTCTCCTACCTGCAGGCAGCCCGGGGTCGGACTTAACTGGCCTATTTCTGTCTTTCAGCGCGTGTGTGTGTGTGTGTGTGTGTGTGTGTGTGTGTGTGTGTGTGTGTGTGTGTGTGTGTGCGTATTTTCCATCTATCTTCATGGAAACCTTCCTCATCATACAGAGGATTGTTTGATATTTAGCTAGTTAACAGGATATTTTCCTTCAAAGGCCGAAGTGAATATTTTCTCGGAACATTTCAAAGATGTGTTCAGCGTTAAGATTAATTTCAGCTCAACGTTAGATGTGTTTACAGAAATGAGGGAGTTGAACTACGTTATTTTAATCTGTATTTCTGCACTTTTACAGACACACAGGAAACGAAGCAGCACTGGTCACGATGTTTGTCGCTGTCAGACACTTTCGACTCTGTTGCCCTCTAGTGGATGTATTGAAGAACAACCATGCCAACGAAAGACGACGTAGAGAAGAACGTGGGCAGTGACGCTACGTCGTTGAAACGGATGAATCTCTTTTTGTGCGTAGAGGCAGAATGAATCAGCTGTTAGAGCCCAAACGATGTCAAGACTAAAACACGGTGATTCCTAAGATGTTGTTAACAAACGATTAAGACAAAGAAAAGTAAGTGAGGTTTGATATTTTACAGTTTAATCGTAAACTTTATTATAAATAACTAATAAATAATAGAACCAAATATATAGAATTTGAAATAAGAAAAAAAAACTTGACCACAAATGTCCTTTCTTTTCTGCGTAGTTTATTCTATAAATTAAATGTTTTCATATCGACAAACACAAACGGATAGTTAGTTGGACTCTGTTCCATAACAATGCATTCACCACTGAAATGAACATTTCCTGCTTGTGTTAATAGAAAACACAATTACGCTTCCTACGGAAACGCACACGCTGTGCTGGTCTATTTGTAATAAAACCTAATTTCTATGAGACTGAACTAAGCGCAGATAAGTTGAGAGAAGGTGAATGTTTCTGGAAACACAGATAATGAGCTGCCGACTCTGCTCGGTTATTTTACAGCTTTTAGTCTTTTGGTTCTTCGGGCTTCTTTCCTCGTTCTCGTGTTCACGGTGTGTGACTGTGGACGTCAGCAGCCGAGGCCTCGCGGATAAGAAGTTGGTTAATCCTTCACCTCTGATAATAGAGCCTGTAGGTAATTGTTCGGTTACAAATAGCAGGTGACATTTTCTCTTCCTCTCCTCCACCTTATTTACCCTCGAACGCCACAAAAGAAGAAGCGCCTACATCATTAACGAGCCTGTGAGGCGGCTGGTAAATGCTGCTGCGCTGCTCGAAGCCGTACAGCTAAATGATCAGGTGTGTGTGTGTGTGTGTGTGTGTGTGTGTGTGTGTGTGTGCGTGCGTGCGTGCGTGCAGAAACATTTAGGTGTCACAACAGAAGTTAGCTGCTGTGTTTACGACGCTCTCTACGACTTTTAAAATGTCCGTTACATTCCCTCGCTAACGTTTATTACGTAAAGCAGCAGCGATTGTATTTTAGGAAGCCGTCACGTCGTCCATCTTTATTCACAGTTCTGTGTCGTCTCCTTGTTTTTCCTCCGAAGTGACAGAAGCTTCATCGAGGCTCCATCTTCCTGACGGAGCCGCTCAGTGACAGAAGCAGCTGATGGTGTTTTATTCACAGACACGACTCCAGACTCATTCACCTGTTGACTCACCGGCTCCAAACTCCTACTTAGCCAATATATTTGCTTTGACAGACAAATTGGTGTTGTGCGTGTTGACAGACGTGTGTGTTGTGCGTGTTGACAGACTTGTGTGTTGTGCGTGTTGACAGAGAACTGTCCGGGCATCGCTGTGGTTCCCAGCATGCTCTCTGCTTCACACTGGAACTGATTGCGGGCTGTCATCTTCACTCGTGTCTGTTTCCCTTCATCTCTCTCTACATCTCTGCCTCTCTCGCTCAGCTGTCACCACCACTAACATCTCTCTCACTCTGACAGTGCGGCCCCTCGTCTTCTTCACTCTCCCTTCCCCGCTCACGCTCGCATTCAATAAACCTCTTCTTCATCAGTCCCACAATCAATAAAATCACTCACTCTTGACAAATTCATTTGTTGGTAAATGGCGTGCAGCCGCGGGGCTTCGATTCTCCGATGGGCAGATAATCGCTCTCGCTCGGCGTGAATTCCTCGGCACCGGCGAGGTCTCTCTGGAGTGTGTGACATTCAAAGTTCAGTAACACAAACACATTGGATAAATATTCATTGACTCCAGGAGTCAGTGGTGATGAGTACAGTACGACTCCGGTCTCAGGAGCAGCAGCCGCCAGAGACTCGACGGAGCTGACGGCTGAAGATACTCGATACTCGAACCCGAGCTCCGGTCCAGACAGTTCCCCACGAACATAAATCTGCAAATCATATCAGGGTTTCCCACAGAATTTAATTAAATTTAATTGTTTCACCGACAGCGCCAGAGACAATCGCATTGATGCCAGACACAAGTTCATCCTCAACTGCAGCTGGAACTATGAGTTGTGACTGTCTACGTGGACGGTAACAACTTCAGGGATGATAGCAGGAGCGAGCATGAAGCAGAGAGCGCTGCACACAGATACACAATGCAGCGACGGAGCTAAACACCAACACACAAACTGTCACAGCTCATCGGGTTCGGGTAGAGTTCATATCAACAGGATGCAGCTACTGTCAAAACCAATCATCAGACCAGACGCATGTAAACGCTCCAGGTCGTGAAGAAGAGAGAAGCTCATTACCACACGTCGTCGATCAGAGTCACTTTCACTGATGTTTCCTCTCGTCTGCGTTAAGACGCCGTCGTTGAGGAACCGATCAGCTGAGGTGACAACAGCCTGCAGAGGGAGGAGAGTTCCTACCGACTGACGACTGGTCCTGATACGAACCTCAGGCGTCACCAGAGGAAACCAAATAATGAGGGAGGCAGTTTTATCCTTCGCTTCTTTTTCTTTCCTGAAAGTATTTATGTTCTAATAATCGTCGTGAGCTGAAACTAAACTGAGGCCGGTTCACGCTTCACTGCCGAAGTCAAATCCATACGCTGGCCTCCGAGGCGCTGGCCTCTCATTGGTGTGGATGGTGGTGGCAGCGCGGCCATGATGTCACCGTGATGTGCTGTGGCGTCCTGCGTTCCGCTGCCACGGCAGTTTACATCAGTGACTGGGATCTGATCCAGGACCACAGAACACCGCAGCCTCTGTTACTGCTGAGACACACACATTCAGAACCACACACACACATTTAGAACCACACACACACATTCAGAACCACACACACATTTAGAACCACACACACACATTTAGAACCACACACACACACACACACACACACACACACACACACACACACACACATTCAGAAGCACACACACACACACACACATTAATTGCGAGTGACGCACACAGACATCCAGCAGCCGCAGTGCGCTGCTGATGCTGACTTGTGTGGCCACAGTTATAAATGTCAGCGTTTCTCCTGGTTTCACCTTCTGTGTCCGCAGCAGCAGAGGATTAGAACCAGAGAGGAAGAGGAAACGGTTTATAACGTTTAACGCTCCCGGTGCAGCCATGACGGTCCGGAGTCAAGTCTCTGCCACTCGGGTAGAAATCGTCTGAAGGTGTGAATGATGCAAAGAGATGTGTCCGTTCCAAACGAGCCGTCGATGCCCAGATCCGTCCCCGTGTCCTCTGAGTTGCCTTGTGAGCAGAACCTCCAGACTCCTAAAGGCTCTTTAAGAAGGTCCAGCTGGAAGGTTCTTCCTTGTGTCATATGCTCGCCCCCCCCCGTTATATCCATACGTTTTCATAAGACTCACTTCATAGTTCAGGCCCCTGGAGTCTACGTCTGTTCTATTTACAGTCTATGTTGGGATCTAAGAAGTGACTCTTCGTTAAAGGCCTGAATTCAAACCAGTAAGGGCCCAGTTAGTGAGACACTGAAACCTGCTGGAGGCCGTTCAGCAGCCCACTCTGACCTCTGACCCCCCAGGGTCAAACAATTTCCTGCTCATAAAACATAATCTTAAATTTTTTTATTTATTGTGAAAGTTGAGTTTTATAATAAAAAAAGATCATTTAGATGTGTATTTATGATTATTGATTATGAGACAGAGAGATAATTTCATTAAATTAACATTTGCTCCAGGCTCCACATAATAAAACCACGAGTTCCATCTTCATAATAAACTCATTAGAAATCATGTAAATGTCAAGATGGTGAGAGCCTCTGATCGGTGACACACACACACACACACACACACACACACACACACACACACACACACACACACACACACACACACACACACACACACACACACACACACACACACACACACACACACACACACACACACACACACACACACACACACACAGTTCAGCAGCAGAATCATCATCCTGTGTTTCAACCCACTCATGGGTACTGTAGTAATTAAATCCATGCACCAAACGGAAATTAAATTGCAAATACTGAAACCCTGAAGTATCATTTAATTAATCAGGGGACTCCTGGGATTCTGTGTCGGAGCACGGAGGAGATTCTGAAAGTGATCAGAGCGATGGAACCAGAATCTCCTCCCACTTCTGGAGGGAAGTAAAGAAATAAAGAGAGAAGGTTCCAGATGTTTTATAACTCGCGCTGATTGGAGGAGAACAGGAGGAGAATGTTGAAGAAGCCGTTAAGATGAGTTCTGCCGGTGGACGGTAAAAACTTCAGGACTGTTTTGACAATCCGCCAACACAAGTGGCTTTTTACTCTAAAAGTTCAAGTTCTGCTCGAACAAACAGATTCTGGTGCACAGCTTCTTCCACGTTGTAGCTCAGACGTGTGTGTGTGTGTGTGTGTGTGTGTGTGTGTGTGTGTGTGTGTGTGTGTGTGTGTGTGTGTAGAATACACCGGCCCGATCAAACCACAGCTTCTAGACGTCAGCACGTTAAAACGGATATTTGCACAGTCAATGTTTATTATGTTGTAAAATCACAAATTTAAAGAAAAGGTTAAAACAGGTTAGACACCTGAAGTCAGAACGGCTGAGACGATAAAAAACATAAAACATGTTCAGCTACAGAAACAAACCTCCTGCGATCGCACGGACGTTGAGGTTAAAGAAGACGACTTGTGACATCAGAGGTCACCAGTTTGATTGACAGGATGAATCCCTGAGGACACGCTGCTCTTTCACTGTCCTCGCCCACATTTTTCCTGTCAATCAAACCTGGGACGTCCCCCTCGCAGATCACGAACCTTTGAGCCGTCGGCCTCTCGTCTCCTGAAGTTGTTTTACGACAAAGTCTGAACTGTGAAAGGTCGAACCCTCTGACGTTCCTCCGGTGTCTGTTTCTAGTTTTTGAGATAAGAACGTTTTTCTTGGTGACCACAGGGAGATAACACAGCCTGATGTGGACAGGACACAGAGCTGCACCACGAGGGATGTTCCAGCGCCAGGACGACATGAGGACGACATGAGGACGACATGAGGACGACATGAGGACGACATGAGGACGACATCAGGACGACATGAGGACGACATGAGGACGACATGAGGACGACATCAGGACGACATGAGGACGACATGAGGACGACATGAGGACGACATCAGGACGACATGAGGACGACATGAGGACGACATCAGGACGACATGAGGACGACATCAGGACGACATGAGGACGACATGAGGACGACATGAGGACGACATCAGGACGACATGAGGACGACATCAGGACGACACCGGAGCGACTCGAGGGCGACACGAGGGCGACAGAGGAGCGACACAGGGACGACATGAGGGCGACACGAGGGCGACATGAGGGCGACAGCGAGGACGACATCAGGGCGACACGAGGGCGACATCAGGACGACATGAGGGCGACATCAGGGCGACATAGGGGCGACATGAGGACGACATCAGGGCGACTTGAGGGCGACATGAGGACGACATCAGGACGACATGAGGACGACATCAGGACGACATCAGGACGACATGAGGACGACATGAGGACGACATGAGGACGACATGAGGACGACATGAGGACGACATCAGGCCTGGAATAGAGAGATGAGCCAGGAAGTGAATCCTTGGTCGAAGGTCAGATAAGAACTCGTTACATTACAATGATCATGAAAAAGTCCGGATCATCACTGCATCACCGGACAAAGGATCCAGACAGTTTCTGGAGTTTGTGTTTCACATATGAAGAAACTCTGGAACCTCCTCGTGTTTCCAAGTGGACGTCTTCGTCTTCTACGTGTACGGCTCCTCTTCTTCATCCTGAGATGTTTGTGTTCTTCCAGTTTCACGTCCGTCACGTGTTAGAAACCTCATCAACACGTCCACTCGCTCTCTGGGAAGCTTCCACACATTGTCCTGCTGTGTCCTCACATGGACTCACGAGGACATGTTAGAGACATGTTACCAGGAGGCTGCAGGAGAAGATCCAGAAAACGGCTGATTTGCTGCAGAGCGTCAGCTGGAAGGTTCGGGTGTTGATCCCGTGATGATCGCAGGCTTCAGAAAGTGTCACATATTTCACATTTCCTTCTATTATCAGCATGTCCCCCGTCTGACCTGCTGCTGTGTAGCTATTAGAGGGAAACACATTCTAGACACAAGCTTATGATGAATATCTGCATATTACAAGAGAAAACAGCTGGATCAGCAGAACGAGAGAAGAGGAGGTGAACACACACACACACACACACACACACACACACACACACACACACACACACACACACACACACACACACACACACACACACACACACACACACACACACACACACACACACACACACACACGCCCCTTTGGCCTCTTGCCTCTCATCGGTGTGAAGTAGAAGATGAGGTCGAGGGAGAGAACGACACACACGAGTGGAGGGAGGAAGGAGAGAGGATGTTTTAAAAGGTGAGGACGACTGGAAAAGCCAGAGGACAGGATGTTGAACAGCAGAGGAGAGAATTTAAAAGGTTCATGAGAAGGAGGGAGGTCGACATTAGTCATCCTGTCGCTGTTTATTTGCCTGCAATTACGCGGCTTTTGGCCTCTTTAGCAGACAAACCAGCAGATCCATCCGTCACAGCGTCGGTGGCAGCGAGCGGCAGAGAGAGGCTGAGGAAAAGAGGAAGAGTGGAAGAGGAAGAGTGGAAGAGGAAGAGTGAAAGGAATGGAGAGCAGAGAGTTTAGGTTCAGGAGTGTGTGAACGACTTCTCACTAACAAGTCACACTCTTTTGTTTGCTCCCTTTCTTCTTTGTCCCTCAGCCTCTGTTTCTACTTTCCTCTCGTTTGCTTCATCACCCGTCGCCTCTGCTCTGGATTCTCTTTATCTGCGCTCTCTCCGCCGGCCACAGCGACGGAGGCAGCGCGGCCGAGGTGAGGGACATGTCAGCTCTGATCCCTCTCTGTCACATCAGCGTGTGATCTTATCGCCGAGCGGGGGCGCAAACGGCGGCCATCTTCTTTAGCATTCAGCCTGTGATCCCCGGGCCGCCGGCGCCCAGCGGAGCCTTGGACGGGAATGAGATGTCAGCGTGCTCGTGAGGGGAGAGACACCTGCCAGCATCAATCACAAAGACTGCAGCTCCGAGAGCAGCACACACACACACACACACACACACACACACACACACACACACTTTCTGTTTGTTTGAACAACGAGACGTTTGCAGTTACACTTTTAAAACAAAGACACAAATATATGGATTCAGTTGAAACAACTATAACTACTATAATAAAGCCACACAGACACACACACACACACACGTATGTAAATAGCAGCTCTTTATCTCCCGCTGCAGCGTCACCGTCCTCTGACAGACTTGTTCTCAGTGGATGTTTGATTCCCAGTTGTTCTCTCGGCAGCAGAAGACAAACACTTGACGGAGTGTGAACAGTTTGCAGTAACCACAGTCTTCACTCGCAGCTCAGAGACGAGTCCACGGCAGCTCCCACCAGACGGGAGCTGATCGGCTCAGAGCGTCAATCGCTGCTTTCACTCGAAAGCAAGACACTGGTGATTTGCTGTTTGTGTGAATAAGTCAACACCAGGGCAAAGTCTGCTGGACCCCAGGGGCCCAGAGGTGCAACATCTGGAGAGGTTAACCCCAGATGTTTCCTCATATGTCTGTACAACTGTCTTGGTCACATGATGTTAATATAGATAAAACATGGACTGAACTCTGCGTCCATGTTCTACAGATTCCATGTGTGAGTGTTTAAAAGGTTCAATCCGCCCCCGACATGAGCGATGGACTTCATCTGGATTACAAGACTCAACAGAAAAGAAGTTCCATCAGTGATTTAATCATCTAAACCAGCTCTTTCTGCAAATATTCAGACACATGCTCGTATACAATAACTGTTCCACAGTGTGTGGGCATGAGATCGATGGTAATTGATTTCTAAAGCCCACTTAACTGTAACTCTGCTGAAGAGAGAACGCACGGCACAAAGAACCAAAGTACTGCGATGATATATGAGTCAGTGGGAGAAGGGAACAGCAGCGGCAGGAAAAGACGGCAAGTAATCAGTGTTCAGGCCTGACTCACTGTGTGTGTGTGTGTGTGTGTGTGTGTGTGTGTGTGTGTGTGTGTGTGTGTGAAGGTGATGGCGACAGTAGAATGATGACATTCAGATCAAGATTCATATCAAGTTCTCAGACTCCTCAATCGATTTTGAAAGACGTGAATAAATCCACTTTAAAAAGGCTGAGAGCTGTGAGTGTGTGTGTGTGTGTGTGTGTGTGTGTGTGTGTGTCAGTACGCTCCACAGACTTGTTTATGTTTTAGTTCCCTAGTTTAAAGAGACCTGAGGACAAATGAGACTAAACACAGACTTCAGTTTGTTCTACATATAATCTTATTTTTATTTCCCAGATCCTTCATCTGTCTCGTGAACCAGCAGAAAACAAATCGTCTGTCACTTTTACTTTGGCCTAAAAGAACCAGAGGGACGGATGTGAACATCAGAAGATCAGTTCCTCTGCGTTAGAGGAGGAATGTGCAGCATCTTGTCAAGTTTCAGAAATAACAAAATCCTCGATGTTGTGTCTCATCAGCTCCACGTGATCATTAGAATCTGAAGAAGTGAATCTCTGAGGAAACAAGGAAAGGAAAGGAGAGAAGGTGAAGTAGGTGAGAGAACACAAGGAGAGGAGACAAGGACAGAACACAAGGCAAGGAGAATAGATAGGAAGAGGAAACTAGGTGAAATACAAGGAAACAAGTGGAAGAGAGGAACAGGAAGAGGAAACAAGATCAGAATAAGGAGAGGAATCAGAGATGAGCAATAAGATGTGAGCAGAGGAGACGAGGACAGGAGACGAGGAGAGAAGACAAGGAGAGAAGGTGTTATCTAGAGACGACTCTTCCCTTCCTCACTCTTCCTCCTCGTCTCTCCTCCTCTGTTAGTTTGTTCTCCTAACGAGACCTCATTTGCTGCCGACAGCAGCGGCTTCATGTTTGAATAATGACAGCGAGCGGGTGGATAACAACCTCCGACACACCCAGCTGTGTGTGCTAATGCACGCATGTGTGCACGTGTGCTCGGCTGCTCCGTGCACACCCCTCTGCTCCGCTATGTCCTCGTGCGGGGACAGACCAGGGAGGACGCCGCCGGTCTGTCTGAAATGTGTCTGGTCCACATGTGGCGTTCTTCTTCCTTCTCGTCACACACAGATTCTCCAACGGAACCGAGCGGCACAATCAGCAGATTTCAAACAGACTCATCCAGAAAGTGACAGATACTGGAAACAGATCCCAGAGTCTGTCAGACACAGAGCTGCTGTGCTGGAGGCTGGAGGAGGACGGAGGAGGAGAGAACGCTGAGCTCCTGCAACATCAGCTTCAACTCTGCTCTAATGCATCTGGTTCACAGGCGGGCCAACGTGCACGAGCACACACACACACACACACACACACACACACACACACACACACACACACACACACACACACACACACACACACACACACACACACACACACACACAC
Organism: Hippoglossus stenolepis; assembly: GCF_022539355.2. Classification (NCBI taxonomy): domain Eukaryota; kingdom Metazoa; phylum Chordata; class Actinopteri; order Pleuronectiformes; family Pleuronectidae; genus Hippoglossus; species Hippoglossus stenolepis. Next base: position 912,229 of record NC_061500.1, on the reverse strand, counting down.
ACACACACACACACACACACACACACACACACACACACACACACAACTAATGTAGGCAAACACACGGTGCCATAAATAAAAGCACTTGTTTATCATCCAGCCGTTTCCAGTCGGTGCTCTTTCACATTCCCATCGTCGTCGGAGCTGTAACAGGATCCAGTTGTTTGTGACGAGCACATCACCGACCTCTGTGGTCTGATATCGACTCGCTGGTCACGCTGCACCGCACGCCGCGAGGACACGGCCGGGAAATGCACCCGACCGGAGGGAGGACATGAGTCAATCTGCCTCAACACAGGCGGAGTGAAGGTTCAGCTGCAAACTGGTTCCACTGGTCTTATTCTCACAGAGAGAAACACCAGTGTGATAACAAACCGTTCAGTCGATCTACGCCTTCATAAACCGTGAAACTAAGATGAAACAGTCTACGAAGGATTTCTTATCTGCGTGACCTCTTTCCACGTTAGCTACTTTGAGCCTCTGCACTTACGACACTTACTCGGCAGCATAAACAACGACTTTGTCCCCGATGCCCATGAAGTCTGTGATGTGTCACGGGGCAGCTAACGATGAAAGGCTCATCTGCTCGATGTTAGCTACGTAGCCTTCGGTCTGTGCTGTACTCTTCATTAGTTTCAGCCATATTTGTGCACGTCTTCTGAAAGCTTACAGATACGGACGAATCAGATCAAATAGAGCAGTACCACCGTAGATCAATAGGGGGCAGTGTAGCCAATAGTTTGAGGGAGATAGGACACGAGGAAGAGATTTACAACGTGGCCGTTTTAGCCTCTTTCTCAGGAGGAACATTATCACAACCACCTGTGCTGCCCTCTAGTGGAAATATTGCTTTACAACCATGCCCACGTAAAGGACACGTATGTGGGCCGCGCTGGTTTCACACACACGTTCAGCAGCAGGATCGACGGGGATCGAACCAGGAAACGTCCCATTACCGGACGAACGCTCTACCTCCTGATCCAGGAACACGATGCAGACCAGTGGATTTACTTCAGATTAATAGAATATCTGTAAGAAGTGGATCCTGCACATTAATGTGGCTCCTGCTCCGAGGACACGTGACTGATTCCACACGCATGATCTCTGATGTTGTGGCCCAGTGGTCCAGAGACACCGAGCACGAGCCAAACATCACTTCCACTCCACAGCCACTGGGAAACATGCAGATCAATGGGCTCACAGGCTAATTAGAGCGAGCACCGACTCTAATTAGAGTCGAACGTCTCCACAAACAAACCGGCAGATCATGTCGTGACTTGTTAAATATGAATATATAGACTTTACATGTATGTCAGTGACTCATTAACAAACGAAGCCGTGTTTTTCCACTTGAAATAAACGTCTACGTCTTTTCAATCCATTAATTCTGCTGCGGGACCTCGGGGACAAAGACGAGGTCGTTAGATGAAATGTATGGATGAGTTCTGTGGAGAAGCTGCTTCACGACCTCCTCCATCCACACTGACAACACGCGTCACATGACCAGTCACATACACTGGTCATGGGATAGGAACAGGAAGTGGTTGGTTGCTTAGCAGAGCTTTGGTTTTGCTTTGTGTTGGTTTTTATTTATAACCTGAAGGTTTAAAGGAGTTTGTGTTGAAGTTCATTTGTATTTCTTGTCGTGGTTTCGAGAATCGTGGACATTTCGGTATCGACTTTAATTGTTGGTATCGTGACGTCCGTATCTGTGGTTCAGAGGAAAACTCCTGAGTCGTGTGAGGCCGGGCGTAACCATAGCAACAACACGTCGTCGTGTGGATCGGTGTGGGCACCTGAGTCGGTCTGAACGGGGCCGGGTTCGTACCAACGGTCTGGAATAATATTCAGGTTCAGACAGAAAACAGATTTGATGCTTTTCTTTGTCGTCATGAGAATAAAAGATTGAAAACTTGTGCTACAGGCTTTTTCCACCATTTCCCTGTGTTTTGTAAATAAATAATCAGTAATGAAAAGATTGTAGTGGAAAAGTTTTCTTCTGATAAGACACAGTTTAAGATCATGTAGTGTGTGTGTGTGTGTGTGTGTGTGTGTGTGTGTGTGTGTATCTGTGGGAGCCTGCGTGAGTATTTTAACGTTGTTATTTCAATTATTTTTTATGGTGTGTGATACATTGTGACGGCTCATGAATAATTCTGGTCCTGTGCAGGAAGCGTGTGTTTATCTACCCTTTAGACTGCTTATTGATGGAACACACACACACACACACACACACACACACACACACACACACACACACACACACACACACACACACACACACACACACACACACACACACACACACACACACACCACACACACTAATCTAAACCTGATTCTAACTTGGAACCTAAAACAACCTTTTGAACTTGTGAGGACCAGACAGGATTTCTGCCTCAAGGCTAAAACTTGAACTGGTCCTCACAAGCATAGCGACTGGTCTGAACACACTCACACACACACTCACACACACACTCACTGCTCCATTGGGATGATAATGCCACAGATAATTAAGAGCGATACTGAATCACTAAATGAAGCGATAGCACCAGTTTGAGTCTAATTCAAAGTTCCTTGGCTGCTTTTTCAGAACATTTATTTAAATGCACTCAGAAACACACACACACACACACACACACACACACACACACACACACACACACACACACACACACACACACACACACACACACACACACACACACACACACACACACACACACACACACACACAGACGAGATGTTTTGGGGACGATGCCAATACAAAAATATAATGAAGTAAAAAATAAACAAATTCTGATAAATATATTCATGTTTCAAAAGTGATCAATGATTCCTGGGCTGTCGTCGTCAGACTCTTATGATATTTTACAGTTTAACCATAAAGTCTTTTATAAATAACAAGTAAACTTTATTCAGTTTGTTTGAATGTCAAACTCCCACTTAACAATTAGAAATTCATCCTCTGTCGACAAGTTTTAAAAACAGATCAATATTTATTTCATGCTCTTACTTTTAAATGATCGAACCATCTGCTTCTTTTATTGAAATCTCAACATTTCTTTCACCCTTTTTTTAAATGTCTGTTCTGTTGTGTTGATTCTGTTTTCTATGTCAAACAATGAGCTGCACTTTATGCTTTAAGATGAATTATACAAATACTTAAAACACCAAGTTTAATGAGCTTATTATTATTTATGTCTTCACTTCGCCTTGCTAGTTAACAGGACGACAGAAGAAGCAGATTTCCAGTCAACTTGATGGAAGAATGTGTTCAAACTGAAGGTTTGAAAAACAATCCTCACAAAGCAGGCGCCTGCAGTGACCGACTGCTACACACACACAGTAACACACACACAGTGACACACACACAGTGACACACACAGAGCGACACACACAGAGCGACACACACAGAGCGACACTGTGGCAGAGGACCAGTCACTGTGAGCAATCAGAACAGTGAAGAGAGACAGAGACGCCACAAACCTGCCGACATCCATCAACATCACTGCCTCACTGTCGTCCATTCACATCAACCACAGAGGAAGAGGAGAGGAGGAAGAGGGGAGGAAGAGAGGAGGGGAGGAGAGGAGGGGAAGGAAAGAAAAAGAGGAGGAGAGAGGAGAGGAGAGGAGAGGAAGAGAAGATGAAGAAGATGGGGAAGAGGGGGTGAGGAGAGGAGGAAGAGGAGAGGAGGACGAGGGGAGGAAGAGAGGAGGAAAAGGAGGAAGAGAGGGGGAGGGAGAGAAGAGGAAGAAGAGGGGGAGAGGTGGACGAGGGAGGAAGAGAGGAAGAAGAAGAGGGGAGAGGGGGAAGAGGGGAGGAAGAGAGGAGGAGGGGAGAGGAGGGAGAGGAGGGGCGAGGAGGAAGAGGGAGAGGAGGACGAGGGGAGGAAGAGAGGGAAGAGGGGGAAGAGAGGGGAAAGGGGAGAGAGGAGGACGAGGGGAGGAAGAGAGGGAGAGGAGGACGAGGGGAGGAAGAGAGGGGGAAGAGGAGGAGGAAGAAGAGGGAGAGGGAGAGGAAGAGAAGATGAAGAAGAGGGAAGAGGGGGTGAGGAGAGGAGGAAGAGGAGAGGAGGACGAGGGAGGAAGAGAGGAGGAAGAGGGGAGGAAGAAGAGGGGGAGAGGAGAGGAAGAGAAGATGAAGAAGATGGGGAAGAGGGGGTGAGGAGAGGAGGAAGAGGAGAGGAGGACGAGGGGAGGAAGAGAGGAGGAAAAGGAGGAGAGAGGTGGAAGAGGAGGAAGAAGAGGAAGAAGAGGGGAGAGGAGGAGAAGAGGAGGAAACAAGTAACAAGTACCCATTCTCAGCCTCCTGTGTGTGTGTGTGTGTGTGTGTGTGTGTGTGTGTGTGTGTGTGTGTGTGTGTGTGTGTGTGTGTGTGTGTGTGTGTGTGGGGCTACATAAGCTTCAGATTTAAATATTTTCAGAAACATCAATTTGTCATTTCGGAGACGTAGCAGACTAACACCGAGCAGGAAGAGTGTCTCTATCGCCCCCTGGTGTCTGGCCGAGGTACAGATCATAAACCCTCCTCCTCCATGTTAGCAGATGGGACATGGACCAAATGAAAAAATCAAAGTAGACGTTAAATAAAAGTTTGTTCAAGTTTCTGATCAGTTTGGTTTGAATCAGTTATTTGATGATATAAAAACAGTCGGCGACGTGATGATTGACAGCTGAGACCGACTCCTGATTGGTCCACAGAAAGTATGGGTGGGACTTCAGTACGAAGAAGAGATGAAACTATGCAGGATCACACATGGACCAACAGCGCCTCTCTGTGGACAGCTCCGGAACTGCTCTGAGCAGTTTACACTCTTATATAAAAATAAATAACAGAGTTTAATTTAACATGAAAACCTCGTGATGAACTTTTCACACAACATAAATCATCTACTGTTTATATTCACTTAAAACGTAAACCTGTCCATTGTCCAAAACAAGACACGTTTTAATGTGAAGAGAATAAGACATGAGCTTCTGGACATGATCCAGAGTCGTGTGTGAAACATCTCCAAGGTCTGAAGCAACAACATGAAGTCACAGATCTCCCAGTTTAAATCCCATCAAACTGAACCAGTTCCTGTATCAAACACACGACCTCCACACTGGGACCTGAAGAACTTCAACCTGCAGGGTTCTAATGGACAATGAGAACCAGTGACTCGTGATACAACAACACAGCAGAAGAAACTCTGAGAACTGATTCAAACAATAAAGAAAAACTCATTCAGATTCAGATTTACATGAAGAAAAGCAGCTCTTATTGTGAAAAGCCTGAGATGAAGGAACCAATCACAGTGAAGCAGGATTAAACTGTTTCCTAAAGACAACACAGATGTTTTATGACACGTGAAGAAGTATGAAGACGTGCACGCGCGCACACACACACACACACAGTAACACACTCACTTTATCAGACGTCCATTTTGTATTTTCTCCATGATGAAGATTGTCCGGAGCGCACTTCCGGTCAGTGTTGGCCTCCTCTGGTCGTTAACTATTGGAAAACTAACTAACTCACAAACTAACTAACTAACTTCAACCTGTTGAGTGACACACGTCACTTCAGCAACACCTGAGACAACTGTCATTCACGTGGTAGAAGCCCCGCCCCTTCTCCGCCTCTAATTGGATCATCTTCTTGCCAAACCTCAACCAATCAGATCTCTTGTTACTGACACCCAATCAGAGGCAGGTGGGGGGAGGGGCTTCCTCCTTCTGAGAGCTCCCTACAGTGGAGTCAAATCATCTTGATCGCCCCCTGGTGTCTGGCTGCAGTAGAGGTCATAAACCCTCCTCCTCCATGTTAGCAGATGGGACATGGACCAAACAAAAAACTCTAAGTAGACGTTAAATAAATGTTTGTAAAGATGTTTCTGTCGTTTCAGGTCGTTCTTATCTCTGATGTTTGTTCAAGTGTTTCTGATCAGTTTGGTTTTATTTAGTTATTTGGTCGGAGACGTATTAAATGTAGAACTGTTAGTTAAAGTTAAATATATAAATAAATATGGAATCTTGTCTTATAAGTAAACTGTCGATACTTTAGTGTGCGTCAGAAATAATGAGACGGTAGATTTTATTTCTTGTGATACATGAGGCATCAACAGGAAACATTCAGACCATGCATGCATATAAATATATATATATATATATATATATATATATATTTCTATATGCACACAAACATAATTAAACATTTCACAGCTGATGTGTTCAGACAATAAAAACTTTTCACAGAAACACAAAGTAAACCTGAAGCTTCAGGCTGCAGAGAAACAAACTCTCATATTATTCATCTCCTGACTTTCTGTTACACACACGACTTTCATGAGAAGTGTTGCATCACTGCTCGTGTCTTCCTGCTGCTGTTCCTCATGGCAGCAACATGACAGTGTGTCACAGCGTGCACGGACAGAAACGTGCACGGACAGAAACGTGCACGGACTGCTAGAAGAAACCACGTTCACTCAGGTTTGACTCTTTTCATGCACTTAGCTTAAGTTTGTTTCAAGTTTAATTTCAGCCTTTAATTTAGAATTAAAGGTTAAATCTTTATTAATGAGGATGTTAGGAATAATTCAGTTTTTATAAAGTGAAGATTCTAGTTTGAAGAAAAATGACCTGAAAATAACAAAACATATGAAAATCTTTCAAACTTTGCTGTTTGTTGTTGTTAGTTTATTAAAGTCCCACGTGTCCCATGTGACGTGCAGCACGCTCTGAACACAGCGAGTGTCAGGTTCAGCTTCTCTCTGAGGAACCTGCTTCAGCATCTTCAGGAAAGATCCTCATGAGCTGAACACGGAAACACATGCACACGGACTCACATGCACACGGAAACACATGCACATGGAAACACATGCACACAAACATGATTTATTAACTAAATAAATGAAGATGTGAGATAAAAAGAACAATCATCTGATAATAAATGTATAAATTCAATGAGGGTTTTTTTTTGGTATAATTTTTATTTCAAAATGTTCCATCTCAAAAAATCTTTCAAATGTTTTTTGCTGACATTTATACAAACATCAGTTTTCATGATGAGTTATCATATCTAACACTTAGTCGCCTTTCATCCAATCAAATCCAGGTTCTGTTGATCGACTAAAAGATTATAAAACTGATCGTTTGTTTTGCCTCAAAAACGATCGGTCGTCTAATCGATTGGAATAAATTTAATAACCAACAATTTTAACGTTCATAATAAAATAAAAATGTAAACTTTTCTCTGGTTCCACGTGTAAATATGTGCTGCGTCTTTTATGAGCGTGAACTGAAGGTGGAACCCGGCGACGTGCACCTGTTCGATGGTGCTGATTCCATTAATTCCTCATTGATTCACTGAAGAAATAATCAATGAAGAAGACGATCGTTAGTCACAGACTTAATTACAGATAAAGACAAACCTAGAAAAATCGCATTTAGACGAAAAATAAAAAAATCTGCTCCAAACTGTTGCCTGACATTTAACTGCAGTCAGTTTGAAGAAGGCACAGATCCGAGCTGATGGAGCCTCGTTAACTTCAGCACGTCGCTATTCACACTAGTGTCTCGAGGAAAAGAAACAGCAGCTGTGAACACTCTCAACCAATCACATCGCTGGTCTGCAGCCAATCACAGTGAAGCTGAACTGTCGATCAGTTAAAACTCATTAAAAACCAGGAAACTTTTAAAACATGAAGAATTCTAAACAGAGTTTGGTGGATTTGTTACAGCCGCAGCTCTTCTGGTTCAGGAAGCAGAGGATCATGGGTAATATCCAGCGTTTCGGTTCATTGCGTTCGGCTGCAGAGGGCGCTGTTGCCCAGAGTCACAGTGTTGATGTAATTCCAGATGTAGAGTCAGCGTCTGTCTTTGATTTCTGCTGTAACACACGTTCACGTAGAAAACGTTGCTCAGTCACTTTGAACGTGGCGACGTCATTCGTCGATGAACTGTCGCTGCGTCGTGTTGCTCAGCTGAAGTTAAGCACAACTCAACTTGTGGAGGAACCAGCCAATCAGATGAATGTGAAAGAGGAGGTGGAGTCGGCTGGTGAATCTGGGTTGTGTTCTTCTCTTTAGCATCGTTAGCTAACATGCTACATCAGCACGAGAGCCGACTACGTTGAGTCCCGAGCAGGAAACTGTGATCGTTGTCATGACGACCGCACCAGTGTCGGGTTCGCACCAACAAGCGTGAACACAACGTTCTGAACGTTAGTTTGAATTAAAATGTATTAAAAAGGATCATTTACATTTATCGTGCTGAACATGTAAATACGCTGCAGCCTCTCAAATACATTTTAAGCTAAAACATGTTTTTAAGAATAAATGAAAACTAAAACGACCAAAATGAGACGTTGTCATTTCGGCGAGAAAATATAAAAATCAGTTTGAACCGTTCTGTGATCATGTGACCGGACCAGTGGTCGTATCCGCTCAGTTGGGCTGGTTGCTCCAGCGGGGGGTGTAGCGGGAGACGGGGCGAGGCTGCTGGCCTTGTCTCCACCACGGATCAGGTTGGTCGGGTCGGAAC
>NC_061500.1:866201-898701 GCF_022539355.2 Hippoglossus stenolepis | reverse complement strand
GAGAGAGAGAGGGAGAGAGAGAGAGAGACAGAGAGAGAGAGGGAGACAGAGAGAGAGACAGAGGGAGAGAGAGAGAGAGGCAGAGAGAGAGAGACAGAGGGAGAGAGAGAGAGAGAGAGAGAGGGAGAGAGAGAGAGAGAGAGAGAGAGAGAGAGAGAGAGGCAGAGAGAGAGAGAGAGAGAGAGAGAGAGAGAGAGAGAGAGAGAGGCAGAGAGAGAGAGAGAGAGAGAGAGAGAGAGAGAGAGAGAGAGAGAGAGAGAGAGAGAGAGAGAGAGAGAGAGCGAGAGAGAGAGAGAGAGAGAGAGAGAGAGAGAGAGAGAGAGAGAGAACGAGAGGACAGGCAAGAATATAAAAAGTGTAATATAAAACGACATATGAGTTTGGTGGTTTGTATAAAATCTTTATTTACAAACAGACACATCAGTAAACATGAGTAAGAGAAATGAAAAGTAATATTTAAATAGATAAAGTTTGTAAAACATTTGAACAAGTGAGTTTCTCTAATGTGTCAAACATCAGCTGATCATCTCACGATCTGATGCTAACTGATCGAAGGAGTTCGCTTCCTGGCGGTTTTGGAGCTGACCAATGACGTGGCTGAAAGCCCTGCGGCCCCGCCCTCTTTCCGGGACTCAGCGAATGGGAACACCTCCCTGGTCAAACTGGTCACTAAGCACGGCATCTCCTTCTTCCCGCCCAGAGAGCGACCTTTGGCCTGGAAGGTGTAGGCCACGCTGTGGGACAGACGGGTCATCAGCCGGGTCAGCTCCAGCTCCCGGTTCCCCTCCGTCTCCAACAAGGTGCAGAAGGTCTGCAGGAAGACGGAACCCAGAGGATGCATGAAGGCCCCGTAACCTGAGGACAGGACGGAGGGGGGGGTCAAACAGAGGACTGACTTCCTATCACGTTTTCTGAAGGTTCACATTTAAATACAAAACGAGACTTTGTCCTCCACGACCTTGTTTGGTCAGAGGTTCATTGACGAGTCAGGCTGCCTCCATACGACTACGTTTTATTTTGAAAAGATCGGTTTCAAACCTCAGCTCTAAAACTGTGTTTTCAAACTAAAACGAGAGCAGTTTACACAAGTCTCTGATTGAGAGGCTGGAAAAACCCGGCCAGCGTAACCATAGCAACAGTGATGTGCAGTGTGCACGTCTCCTCGGAGCTCCTGAGACGCTTCATTGGAGGAACTGGACTGATTTGGATCAAGGAGGACGCTCTAACGTTGTGAGGAATCCTGAGCTTCCTGCTCGATGACGGGTTCTTCATCGACGCTCACCTGGTGCTGTGGCGTACATCACTGCTGTGTCTACAGGAACCCACAGATCCTGTGACAAGTCTGTGACATCATCCCCTGAGTCCACCTCCACGCCATCGTCCAGGTCGTGTCCCCGACAGGCCTGCAGAGACACAAGAGTCCTCATGAGACACAAACACCTTCATGTCCAAAGAAACGTGTGGATCTTGTAATCATCAGTGAGTCTTCACCTGGACGAGAAACACTTTGGCCTTTTTCTCCATGTGCTCGTTGTTGAAACACGAGAAGATACGAGACAGTCGCACGCGCTCGCCGTCAGCTCCGAACACACAGCCCTCGTCACCGTGAGACGACAGAACGGCCAAGAAGCAGTCCTTCACGGGACGCCTGCTCTCTGCAGCACAGACAACAACACATCATGGAAAAAGCACGTTTATAAAAGATGTTATTTAAAATGCTGTGTGAGTTCATCAGCCTGACAGCAGAAGGATTATCAGTCAGTTCTCTGAGGTTCATGATAACGAAGATATCAGCGTGATGAGATCATCTTCACCTGATTCTGTCTGTTGCTCTGTGATCTCAGAACAGACCTCGACAAACAGGCTGTTCTGGTCTTTAATGAAGAATCCACTGAGCCAACAGATAAAAGGTAGAAGACCTTCGGTAAATGAACAATAAAAGTTCAAATCTGCTCAAATTCTCTGTTTGTTCGCGTCAGACTCAGAGTTCAAATCTAACTTTAGTCAAAAACTGCAGCGAGATATTGATCCACAGTCTGGACGTCTTCTCCGTGTGTGACACCAGCTTCATGTTCTGAGTCAATCATCATTTCCTCTGTCTCTGATACATTCAGGTGATGCAGAGAGACGAGGAGGACAAGCAGTGGATGGGCCCCGAGCTGAGAGGGCCCCATCCACTGCTTGTCCTATGCATGTGTTATTATCATATTATGTTATTATATATTGTATAGTCTCATATTCACTAATCACAGTGTGTCTCATAGATCTTAACAAGGAGCAACATCCTCTGAGTTTAACTCCTCCAGGGAGCTGAGGCAGTGAACAGGTGATGTTTGAATTCACTCAGCTGATGGTCACATGACAGGAGCCTGCGTCATGTGACCACTCATCACATGTGCATCAGGCTGTAAAACTGAAGCTGGCGTCTGTGAGAATTCTGTCTGAGGTGATTACATAACATCAGGTGTGAGTGGGTGGAGACGTCCTATAGACACGGACCTTTACTCACGTGTTTGTTCTGCAGAGGATTGTCTGGATCTTTACGAGCTTCTGCTTCTCCAGAGGAACCCGGAGGTTCGGAGGTTCCTCTGGAGAACTCGGGTGATAAAATATGTCTTAAATAAAACTCAACAGGTCTGAGAATCTGTTTTTATCACGAATGTACTCCTATAAGTCGTTATGTAATAATGTGAACGCTGCACTTTACCTGATTATGTCATGAGTTCTTATACAACGTCTACAATAAAACCTGAGGTTATTCCAGAGATGATTCCTCTTTCAAGAACATTTACTAAAACACATGATTGTATTTTAATCAGTAAATCTTCTAGATCTGACTTTTCATTCAAATGTCCTCTGCACATATTATATTTATTTTTTAAGAGCCTGACAGATTTTTAAGGCCGATGCCAACACTGATATTAGGGAGTAAAACATGTTTCCTGAGAAGTTATCAAACCTTTATGACAAGAAATATATCAGAGGTTTATTATTATACATTTTTACCATAAACTGTATTAATGATAACTTAAATAAGAATACAACCAAATATATAGCATACATTATTATTTATGTATGTATTTATTGTAAGATAACGTTGACAGCTCACTTAAAGTGTGAAATTGTACATAGAGAAAAAAACATAAATAGAAATAGAATAAAAGCAGGTGGATATACAGTAAGTATCAGAAGAGATAATTCATCTACAGTTTCAGGGAGGAGTTCTTTATTAGATTTATATTAGATATTTATTTAGTTGTCTAATAGATTGAGTGATTTAAATAAAGATTCCAAGTTATAAAAGTTCCAAGATATAAAAGTGAAAATCTAGGAAGGACAATTTCTGTTTGTTGACAAAATAAACTTTGCATATAGAAAAATAAAGATCAGGATCTTCTGCATCAACATTTAAGAAACAACATCTTTCCTAAAGCTGAACTTAGAGTTAGAAGCTGTAAGTGTGTGTGTGTGTGTGTGTGTGTGTGTGTGTGTGTGTGTGTGTGTGTGCTACCTGTGAGGAAGAGCTGGTAGATTTCCTCTCCACTCAGGTCAGTGTGGAGCTCCACCTTGAAGCCCAGTTTGCTGAGGGTCCTGTGCAGCTTCCTGGCGTCCTTCTGGGCCCCGGGTCTCCTGCCCAGCTTCACCCCGGAGTCAAACTGTGCCACAGACACGACCAGCGCCCGGTTACACTGCCCGTCCTGGTCCATCTGTCGTCTCCACTGCAGCATCCTCCTCCTCCTCTGTCTGCTCTGATGAAGATGAAGCTTCTGAATCGGTGTCCAGTCAGTTCCACAGGTGAGGCCACGCCTCCAGCCTCACCTTTGAGACGTATATGGAGCTTCCTGTTCGTGCTGCTGCTGCAGGATCAGCAGCTGACTGAAGACTCAGTTATGTAACTTTGGATTCTTGCTTCATTCCGGGAACACTTCGCCCCTCGGGTGTTTCTCAGGTGTTTGCTTTTCACATGAGTCAACGGTCGTCCACCAACAGTTAAAACTGGTTCCAGTCATGAGCACATTTCAAAACTCGTCAAATCTCGAATTACTTTAAATTAAATCCTCACAAATCCTCTGAGCTGCTTTCATGCAGATTCATTCATTCATGTGTAAAAATGTGTATCGACTGACAGACGCTGAGAAAACCACAGAAAACTTTACACTTGTATCTGTCAAAGATCTTTAAATATTCCATCTGTTCTTCCAGGAGCTGACGAGGTTCTTTAGTCTGAATTCTTTAAAGTTTGATTCATTTCCATCTATTCATTGTTTTATTTGATTTTATTTTGCTTTGTTTAATAACTTGTTGATTAAACCCACTGTGACATTTGGCCACACGTTTCCTCACAGATTAATATTATTATCAAGGTTATTTTTTAAATTTAATAATGTTTTAATAGATCAAATCATTTATAAGCATCAGAGCAGTGTTTCTGTTCAGTATGTCCATAAATGTAAAGTGTTACAATCTGAACCATCTATTTAAATGTCCAACACAGGAACAATATCCACCTCTTACCGCTGAACTAACTATATCACATGTTATTATATACACATGTATGATTGTGTGAACATGTTCACCACGGTCAGTTTCTCTTTCTGTTCTTCTCTATTTCTAATAATGAAACAAAGTTCAAAGTTCATCATGTCTGCGTCTCAATAAATAAAACTCCCAGCAGCAAACAGACGACGTGTCAGAACTCAGTGAATATTTATTAACACAGAGGAGGAACCAGAAAGTTAAGCAACACTCACAACTACCAAGTGAAAAAGGTTTTTAAACAGTTAGACCCTCGTGACCACACCTCGTTTAACAACAAGCTTAACGTCCGTAAAAAGTCTTTAGAAAAAGTGAGATTCTAAAAAATACAGTTTGATGAAGTTAGAGTCAAATATTGACCAATTGTTTGTCCTTTACAATATAAAATGTGATACATCTATAAAAAAGTTTTAAAAAACCGAAGACGAACAGATCACTTGTACGCGTCACACAGTGAAGGCAGCTCCTCACAGCTGATTGGTTCTTCTGAGCGAGAACGGCTGCGACTGAGTTAAGGCACCGGGAGCGCTCGCTGCTGATTGGTGAGCGGAGGTAGGAGGCGGGACGAGGAAAGGCTGCGGGTGCAGGGGGGGAGGAAGGGGTGAACTCCTGGAAGCAGCCATGAGGGGTGAGGGGGTGGGGGTGTCGGAGGCGGTGGAGGACGGCGTGGAGGGTCCAGAAGTGACAGCGTTGCGGCTCAGAGGAAGGGAGGACCTGTGGGGCTTGGTGGTGAGGGACAGCGGCTGCAGCTGCTCCGCGTAGGGCGACATGTGTCCGCTGTAGGAGGAGTGCGCGTGCTCGGTGTGCGTCGGGGCGGGAGCGGCGGGCGAGGCCAGCGCCGTGGTGGGTGTTGCCGGGGAGTCCAGCGAGGAGGCGGGGCTGGCCTGGGAGAGGTGTGTGTGCGTCAGGTGTGAGATGGTGTGAGGGCGGGTGTGTGTGTGCGCAGTCTGTGGGGGGGCGTGGGGGAGCAGGGCGTGGGGCGTCTCCTCGCGAGGTCTCTTCAGCTGAGGAGAGAAATCGCCGTCTGCTGCAGGAGCTGAGAAACAATCACAGACGTGTCGTCAGGTCATTTTTCACCAGCGACGCACACGAGACAAAAATCAATAATCCTCAAATCACACACGGAGAAAAAATTGGTGAAGAACATCGAATACTTTTTTCTGGGAGGGATTTTTGTTCATTACTAGCAGAGGAAGAAGAACCGGACTTTTACTTTGGAAGATTTGAATTCAACACATATTACGCAACTTTCCGCCACTAGGGGTCTGACACCAGCCGAGCTGTTTCAGGAACTTGTTGTGTGTAGTTTGTGTTTCTCCTGTGAAGAAGCAGCAGCAGCTTGTCGGACTCGGAGGGGATTCTCTTCTTACCTTCAAACTGCGTCTCGCTCTTCGTCCTCTTCCTCTTCTTCTTTTTACCCTGAACACAAACACACACACTGAACGTTACACCTGGGATCAGCTGATGAGGACAGGGACAGTGGTCGGTCGGCTCGTCACTCACGTAGTTGTCTCTGGCCGACCAGCCGGGGTACAGCTTCGAGTGGAGGAGGCGCTCTTGACGAGCCAGTTCATAAAATTTACTCTGCTCCTCTTTCGACAGCGAGTGCCACTGTGGAGAGAAGACGACAACACGTCAGCACACACACATTAACAGACTTCCTGAACACAGTCAAACGGTGCGTTGGGCACTGACCCGCTGTCCCAGTATCTGGTTGATGGTGGCGCTCTCCTTCACGTTGCACTGAGCGACCACCTTGGGTCTCTCCTCCCTCATGTACAGCATGAAGGCGTTCAGTGGTTTTTTGATGTGAGGCTTCTTCTCGTCTTCTTTCTCCTGTTGAGCTTCAGGCATCGACTTTCTGCTGGAACACAGAAAACTAGAGCGTCAGAGACTCCTCGTGTGCAGACTGTGAAGAAGGTGGGAGCCTCCTTCATGAGGTTCTACGCCTGTGACATGATCTCTGAAGAGTTTCTTTAGGAGGTTGGTACCAGTGAGGAGGTTCTACAGATCATTTAGGAGCTTGTAGTGAAAACTCTAGTTGACATTGAGTTCTACGAGTAGTTCAGTGTTTTATAGACTTTAAGAAGTTTTATTGTCACTGGGAACGTTCTACATTAGGAAGTGGAGAACCATGTACAGATACTTTAGAAGGTTCACACAGTTTGAGGGTGGATTGGACCTTTATTTTTTACCTTCTCCATAACATTAGTGGGAGATTTTACAGTGACAGGTTTGTTTTCCTTGAATCTTCCATCTGTAGATTGAACATTTAACAGAACAACATGGAGGACATGTTACCTGGGCTGGCTGCTGCATCCAGGCTCCTGCTCCGCCCCCGTGGGGACGATGGCAGGGTGGGGGATGGACGACTGGGGGTTCGCCACCAAGCGTGGAGAGAAACCACTCGACACCAGGCTGCCAACAAAACACACACGTCTCATTGAATACAGCCCATCCAGAGAGTTTGACTTGTTTCACAATGAAGAAACGTATCAGTCCATTGAGTTAGTAGAGATATTAAACATATTAAAGCCAAGGTGCAAAAACAAACACTTACCTGGACAGAGCAGCAGGTGTGAAGCCTCCTCCGATGGGATACATGGGCTGTCGCTGCCTGAACACACAACAACACACAGAGCAGGTTTTCAGACTGTGTGTGTGCGTGTGTGTGTGTGTGTGTGTGTGTGTGTGTGCGCGTGTGCGTTTTACTTACAGCCAATCAAACAGGTGAGGGATCGGAGTCATGGCTCCAGGAGAGACGGGGTAACAGGCAGAGTGAGGCGACCTCGACACACCTGAGATTTACACACAGACGAGTCACACTGCGTCTATTGTTGTTGCATTAACACAAACATGTGTGTGCAGGCATGAAGTGTGACACTCACCTGCGTCAGGAGAGAAGCCGGGTGAGGCCCTCTGAGGGGAGAAGGCCTCTGGACTGTAGGACAGCAGCGGGTGGAGGTGGGTCATGTGGGGGTGCTGCACTACAGGTACACTGTTAGACTGGAGAGACACACACAGACACACACACAGACACACACAGCGGTGGTGATTACTAAGACTGCAGCACTGTCCTCTGTCCACCAGGTGTCAGAATTCACCCTCTTGTTCAAACGTGTTTCTCAAATACATCATGAAGTTGTCTGTGACCCGTTTCCGTCGTGTCGACTGTTTCACCGAGAGACGAACAAGAGAACAACATTTTTCACTTAGTCAGTTAAAACAAACAAAGGAACCAAAAGTACAACAACTATTTAGAAAGGTTGCACTTTTCAGGACCTTTTTGAACAGATCATCATAATGAGACAGACGGACAGGAGCCGAATGAGAACTAATGAAAACACATGTACTTGGTGAAAATAGAGCAACAAGCGAATGTGAGAGGGACAGTAACACAAACTCTTATATATATATATATATATATATATATATATAGTTTAGTTTTTGATTTTAACTTTTATTAAGTTTCCATAAGTCGACCTGTTGCTGTGTTTTATTCTGCAGGTGTTAGGATGTGAATCCTCTGGTTATAATAAATGTGTTTTTTAACTCTGACTTGTGATTAACAATAATCAGACTATTCAGACTTCAGGTTTGCCCTAATTCCAGAGTCACATGACCTTCAGGATGTCACTTGACTGAGACGCTGCTGTTCTCAGAATCCTGAGTTCAGCTCTTTGTGGCAGCACAGTCGATGGGTTTAGTTAAAGATGCAACACATCGTTGAAGTTGCTTCTTTTTCCAGAAACGTCCTAAAATATGATTCATTTCTTTCATCAATTATTGTAAATTCAGGAAACAAAGTCAGGTTCATTCAGGTTTTCTTCATTTACACCAACGTATAGCAGAGTGACTGCTCATGATGATTGACTGCTTCTTTTTAAGGAAGTTAAAATATTCCAGGAAGCTGTTCGATGGGAAGTCGTAACGTCGCTGATAACATTCAGTTCTGTTCATTTCTTCATTTCAGGCGTTTATCTCTCAGAACACTGGTATTTTTTCTACTAAGTTAAACAACGGCTGCTAATTATCTGTATCCGAACACGGAGACTGGAAGGAACTGGAGCTGGCACAGCCCACACAGGTTTCCACCAAGAGCACAGACCAGAGAGTCACCAGGTTACACTTGGTTTTATGACCCGATGTCTTGGTGTCATGCAAACTAGAAACAAGAGGTTACACACACACACACACACACACACACACACACACACACACACACACACACACACACACACACACACACACACACACACACACACACACACACACACACACACACACACACACACACACACACACGGGGTCTGAACTACGAAGTGAGTTCAACATACCCAGGATTTCTTTCCTATATTTCCTGAAGCCAACATGAGGTTGAATCTTTGACCGAGCTCCTTGTCGTGCGTGACCCTATAACCGTAAAAGTCAACACTCATCACAGGCAAGTTTCCAGAAAATGTTCCTGGGACTTCGGAAGTTTCCGTGAAGAATAGTAATAAAAACAGCCCAGCGGGTGTTTGAGCTGTCGTCCTGTTTGTGTTTACGACATGTGACTGTGATGTTAGAGTTGAATCGAATGAGTCACTGAAGCAGAGGATAACGAAAGTGAAAACCCCCCCGAGATTAGAACGAGGCCAAAATACAACTCAACCACCTTATTTTATTATGAGCTTCTTGTTCAAATAAACGTGCGGCCTGTTAGAATCCCTGACCCCAGTCATGCTGCCCTGACCGGGGTCAGTTTGAGACAAACAAGCTGCAGATTCTTCAGTGTGTGAACAACAGAAAACACTCCACGCTCCACGACTTGTGATTTTCAGGATTTTAAACACGAACAATAAAAGCTTGTGTCACAGTCTCTTCTCTGCGGCGACACTGTGGTGAAACATGTGGTGCAGAGACTTCTTCACTTCTTCACCGTGACGAAGGAGCAGAACCAGGATTTATTCATTACATTGATTTTCAGTTTGCAGCTCGAGTGTGAGTGTGAGTGTGTAACCCGTTCTTACCAGTTGTGTAGGAGTAGCAGAGTCTCTGATGGTTGCTCTTCCGGGGACGTCCAGCAGAGGCCACTGAAATGGCAGGTACTGTGGAGAGAGGAGGAAGGTCAACAGGTCGAACTACTACACACTAATCACAGTTATAATGATGTTTGATCTGAAACACAGGGATAGTTTCAGTTCAAGTTAAATAAAAGATAAAAATATTAAATAGTAAATTATTTTTCCAGCCGTGTCAGCGACAAACCGACCGACGACCAGGAAACGTTTGTGTGCAGGATGTTGTGTTTCCTGTCGGGCAACGTGCCTCCGACACCAGGTGAGATAACTGAGTTCATCTGCCACATGTTTACATTCTTTCTGCAGAAACAACACGCAAACACGCATGGAGGAGGGTTTATGACCTATACTGCAGCCAGACACCAGGGGGCGAGCAAGATTATTTGGCCGCACTTGTAATGCTTCTCTTCCTGATTGGTTCTTTTTGGTAACGTGAGTGGTCATGTGACGTGCAGGCGTGTTGGTACTGACACAGTCTGAACAACAAGGAACCAGGCGGCCATCGTTTAGAATTCAAGTTGTTCTGCAGCTCGTTCTCCTCTGCTTCAGACGTGCACGCACCAAACCTCCCCCACAAGTGGAGTGCCACACACACACACACACACACACACACACACACGTTCCCAGAAATACAAACACAGAAACTCCACAATGCCCCCCCCCCCTCCCATTCAGAGGCCTGAGGAAGCTCTGGCTCACAGCACTAAATGGATCCAGCTGTTAGAAATACCAAGAAAATCAATGCACACACACACCCCTGCACAATCAGTCTATTACAGAGGGAAGCATAAAATCACTGTGCGCCTAGAAGGAGAAGTTATTAGGCTTCCTGCTGTTTATGAACCCCCCACCACACACACACACACTCTCTTCATATTCAAGCCACTACAGAGAAACAGATGTGAAAAACACAACCTCATCATTTATTAGAGATTAATTTCACTGACTCTTCTTCTTTGTGTCGTTAAATCTAGTTGTGTGTTGTTTGGTCAGATATTTATTATTTGAGCTGTTTGTTACTGTCGAGTAAAACAAACTTCAACCATCAGATGTGAAAACTAAGTAAATGGAAACAATCTGAGTGTTTCACAGAAAGAATCATGAAGAGCTAAAGAAGATTAAAAACCTTTTAACATTATATCAGAGACTCACAGAAAAACATATGAACGAGGTGGAAACAACTTTGGAGAAAGAGCTGGGGTTGTGTGTGCGTGTGCATGTGCGTGTTGTTGTTTAACGCAGGTCATCCTCCTGGTATTTTAAGAGTTTGGAGACAATGTGGAGTAAACAGAGGAATTGTGGGATTGTCCAGTGGGCTGAAAGGGACCAATTCTAAGTAAACAAGCACTGCAACACACACACACACACACACACACACACACACACACACACACACACACACACACACACACACACACACACACACACACACACACCACACACACACACACACAGATTTGCCAAAAAAAACCTGTTTAAACAAAGTGAAAACAAAGCGTAGTTATCTCTCCTCCGTCTTGCTGCCATTCACTGCTGCTCAGGTGTGAAGCAGGTATGAAGGCTGGTGTCTCTGTGTGTGTGTGTCTGTGTCTCTGTGTGTGTCTGTGTCTCTGTGTGTGCAATCAAAACACTAAATGATCAACAACCTGAGGTCAGAGACTCTCTTGCAGATCACACATATGCAGGTCGACGATCTGACTCTTCACCATCGCTGCTCCTCCTTCAGAGGATTTTCTGTAACTAAGCAACCAACTGCAGAGACAATCTACTTCCTGTTTACATCACATGACCACGTGTTTCTAGGTGTGTTAGTGTGGACAGAGAATATACCTCTGCTTCCTGCCTCAGGTGCACGAGGACAGTAAACTGCCTGTTTTGTGTGTCAGGTAGCGTTTACCTTGACTTTACACTCATCTCCTCCTCTCCCTCATAAACACACACGAGTGAGGAGTGAGGAGGCTGGAGAGCAAACAGTCTCTGCTGTGAAGGAGGAGGCTGCAGACGGAGAGCAGGATTTGGTGTGTGTGTGTGTGTGTGTGTGTGTGGTTGTGTGTGTGTGTGGTGAAGCCACAGGCAGTGTGTTAGGTATAACGAGATGTAACGACCCCCCTGGTGAGTCATGCATTAGGACCATTCAGACGCTGCTAATGACAACAATGACCTGCTAACACAGGGGGAGGGGGGGTATTACAAAGCTGAGGAATGCAGGTGTGTGTGCGTGTGTGTGTGTGTGTGTGTGTGTGTGTGTTGGGGGGGGTTGGCTGTGTGTTTAGCCGACATGTGCGTCTGCAGAGGAAAGATTTTCAAAACAATTAGAGGAGCAAAGAAAATCTGGAGGCTGCTGAGTAGAAAGATAACGAACGACAATAGAGTTAATTAACACTTCAATGTGTTTATAGCTTTATAGCTCACATACAGAAGATGTCAGGAACACGTGAGGAACACGTCAGGAACACGTGGGAACACGCAGAACAGAACTTTGGTTAGCGTCAGAAAGCAGCTTAACAAACATCAAGTGCTCGACTCGTGAGACCTCAGCTCCACCTCGAGCCAGAAGCAGAACATCCTCAAGTGTCCTCTGCAATAACATTTATTTAAAATACTCTGAAACTCCTTCCTCTGCCAACAAGGCAACTTTCAGATTAGTGGCCATGAGTGTTACTGTATTAAACCATCACCCTAAATCCGTATAATCTGAGCTGAGCCTCCATAAAGCTGCAGGGTCTGGGAAATTGAGCAACACGCTGTCGATCCCCGCTGTGCAACCGCCAGCTCCAGCAGCTAATCTGCAGCCCAGCAGCAGCCGTGATGAGAGCTCATTCCTGACAGGCTGTGTCCAGGCCTGTCTAACCCTGCACCATCAGCAGCCACCTTATCATAACAACACACACAAATCAAATGCCAATGCACAAAAGACACTGTTCAAGACAATGGTGAGTCAGAGGTATCCAGGTCTCAATCTGAACAACATGTTCACAATGTGAAGCGGTTGGAGCCTGTTGTCCTCAGTCACGCCTGAGGACGGATTAATCTGAGTGACGTCAAACAGACAAACGCCAGCTTTCAGGGCTGCAGCGAAACTTTCAGTTTTCCTCCTCAACAGGTTTATTCTCATCCACATGAAGCATCGAAGGACACACGTAGTTGCATCACTATCATCGCTGTCCCCGTGTCGCTCGTGTGCACGTTTAAGAGTCTTACCGTCCGGGCGCTGGTCGGGAGGCCTGCGTTGGCGAGGTAGGGACTGCAGAGGTTCCCAAGGTCTGGGATCATGAAGAAGGGATATCCAACATACGGCGAGGGCTGGAAGAGACCTCCGTCCTGCTGCCTCCTCAGCGCTGAAACGACGACAAAGACCGTGAGAGTCACCACAACAGGACACACAACGAAACCTGTCGTCCACACTAAGAGTTTTTGTCTGGACGAACACAAACTGTAACTTGTGTTAACGATGACGCATTTACAGGTCTGACGGATATTGTTTTAAAGATATTATTTCAGAACAAACACATATTTTCACGGAGTGGAGTCGTGTCTGAAAGCAGCTGAAGTGACACTGAACACGTAAATGACAGGAAGACACGAACGAGGCTTTAAGGGAAGAGGAGACAGACATGATGAGGACAAATTAATCTTCATAATAAGAGTGTTTACCATCTTCAAACAGCTGATTATGTCTCAGCCTGTTCTCCAGATCATGGCGAAGCTGGGGCCGTCTGTCTGCCTGTAAACACACACACACACACACACACACACAGACACACACACACACACACACACACACACACACACACACACACACACACACACACACACACACACACACACACACACACACACACACACACACACACACACACACACGTCGTGAGGAGAAAACACACAAACAAGCGTCCGTTGTCTGACTAACCACAACAAGATGGAGGTATAAACAGAGCAGAACATCCTTCACTGGCTGCCTGTGTGTTTCAGAATTGATTTCATAGTGTTGCTGTTGACTGAATCGCCTGGTTCGGCCCCAGAGCTGTTCTCATCCTGTGGGTCCGGACTCTTTCACACATGAACAACCCAGCAAGAGATTCTCTGGTCAGACGTGTTCACAGAAGGTGAAGGTGGAGCAGAGACAGAGACGGAGACAGAGACGGAGACAGAGACGGAGACAGGATGGAACCTATTGATTCACGATCACATGGTTTTGTTTACAGCACATTGACAGAGACGTCTGCTCCTCTGGACATCTTCGTCCTCTACGTGTCTGGCCCCACCTTTTCATCCTGAGATGTTTCAGTTTAGCTCTGTGTGTTTAGAACAGTCATCAACACGCCCACTTGAATCCACAGAGCTCCCTGTGGATCCCTCAGAGAACCTCCTGCTGGGTTTCACTCAGTATCCTGAGGTTTCACTCATTTGTACATTTGTGTTTTCTAATACAGCCTCTGTGGAGAACCTCAGGAGATGGTCTACAGCTCAGGGGCCCTGGTGTCGGGGCCCCTGGTGTCGGGGCCCCGGGGCCTCGGGGCCCCTGGTGCCGGGGCCCCTGGTGCCGGGGCCCCTGGTGCCGGGCCCCCTGCTCCAGAGGAGTTCACCTGAGGAACCTGTTGACCTGTTTTCAAATCACCGCTCCAAACAAACAAACATACTTTAATGTGTCTCTTCTAGTTTTGACTGTTTCCTCTGCTACTGGTGTGAGTGCTGCTGGTTCCCAGCTGAAGGGTCCTGGTGGAGAACTAAGTGACGCTGGGAGCTCACCTCGGAGTCGGAGCTGCTGTTGGTCTCGGACTCGTTGACCAGGGAGGACTTGACATCGTCCAGGTCTCGTCCCGAGGACACGTTCCTCTTCTCCTCCTGCTCCCCCTCGTCTTTAAACGGGATCAGCTCGTCGCTCGCCCCCAGGTCGTCTCCCCCGGTTAGCTGCGGCATGTCGGGACGTTAGCTGCAGGCTAACAGGTTCACTTGTTAGAGCCAACTTACACTTTGTGAAACAACCAGCAAGCCCCGGGAACCCGCCCGGAGACCTCCAGCTGCCGGCGGCTCGGACAGGCGCGTCCCCCCGGGGCTCCGCTCGGGCCGATCGGTGCGTATCACCGGAGTTACGGTAGAAATGGAATAAAAACAGAAAGTGGCTAACGAGCTAGCTAGCTACCTGCTGCGTCCTCCGCTCACTTTGTGGCGTCGGAATTCCTGAGGAGTGAAATATCTCCTCGTTCTGCGGTTTCCTCCGGAACAACGTTTTAATCATTCAAACTTCCACACGGTCGAGCCCGGGCCGGTGGAGCCGCTCATAACCCGCTGGGGCCGGGGACACAAACCGAGCTCCGTCCTCCGGCTCCGAGGGAAAAGTTTCCTTCTTCTCCGCAGTTTCTCCGCTGGAAAAAGTCGAGGCCGCTTCTCGGCTGAATCCCTACATCGTCCCTCCGGTCGGAAACGGGCATAATCCCAACGGTCCCCCGGTGAACGGCTGCTCGTGGCGGGGCGGGGAGGCTCGAATCCTGCGGCTGGGGAACACGCACCGACTGCTCGGTCCCTGCGGAGCCGACTGGAAGCAGCGGAGAGTCGGGCACAGAGCGCGGGGAGCACCGGGGATCTTTACCGACCCTGGATCAGTGTGAGCGGGCAGCAGCGCCCTCAGTGGACCGGGGAGGGAACTGATCCCAGAGCAGACACAACAGGTTGATCCCGAGGGAGGGAGGAGGAGAGGAAGGAGAGAGGGAGGAGAGAGAGGGGTGAGGGAGGAGGAGAGGAGAGGGAGGAGAGGAGAGGGTGAGGAGGAGGAGAGGAGAGGGAGAGAGGAGAGGAGAGGAGGGGGAGAGGAAGGAGGGAGGAGAGGAGAGGAGAGGAGAGGAGGAGAGGAGAGGGAGAGAGGGAGGAGAGGGTGAGGAGGAGGAGAGGAGAGGAGAGAGAGGGAGGAGAGGAAGGAGGGAGAGGGAGGAGGAGAGGGAGGAGAGGGTGAGGAGGAGGAGAGGAGAGGAGAGGAGAGGAGAGGGGAGAGGAGGGGGAGAGAGGGGAGGAAAGGAGAGGAGAGGGGAGAGGGGGAGGAGGAGAGAGAGGAGGGAGAGAGGAGGAGAGGAGGAGAGGAGAGGAGAGAGGAGAGGGAGAGGAGGAGGGAGGAGGAGGAGGAGAGGAGAGGGGGAGAGGAGAGAGAGGAGAGGAGAGGGGGAGAGGAGGAGGGAGGAGAGGAGAGGAGAGAGGAGAGGAGAGGGAGGGGGAGAGAGGGGAGGAAAGGAGAGGAGAGGGGAGAGGGGGAGAGGAGGAGGAGAGGAGGAGAGGAGGAGGAGAGGGGGAGGAGAGAGGAAAGGAGAGGAGAGGAGAGGGGGAGAGGAGGAGGAGAGGAGAGGAGAGGGAGAGGAGAGGAGAGAGAGGAGAGGAGAGGAGAGGGAGGGGGAGAGAGGGAGAGGAGGAGGAGGAGGAGATGAGGAGGAGAGGAGAGGAGAGGAGAGGAGAGGAGGAGAGGGGGAGAGGAGAGGAGAGGAGAGAGGAGAGGGAGGGGAGAGGGTGAGAGGGAAGGAGAGGAGGGGAGAGGAGAGGAGGAGGAGAGGAGAGGGTGAGGAGAGGAGAGGAGAGGAGAGGAGAGGAGAGGGGAGGGAGGAGGAGAGGGAGAAAGAAGAGGAAGAGAGGAGGAAGAGGAGAGGAAAGGAAAGGAAAGGAGAGGAGAGAATAAGAGGAAGAGGAGAGGAGGAGGAAGAGGAGAGGAGGAGGAAGAGGAGGAAGAGAGAGAAAGAAGAGGAAGAGGAGGAGAAAGAGGAGGAAGAGAGGAAGAGGAGGAGAAAGAGGAGGAGAGGAAGAGGAGGAGAAAGAGGAGGAAGAGAGGAAGAGGAGGAGAAAGAAGAGGAGGAGAGGGGGAGAGGAGAGAGAGGGGAGAGGAGAGGGAGGGAGAGGGTGAGAGGAAGGAGAGGAGAGGAGAGGGGAGGAGGAGAGGAGAGGGTGAGGAGAGGAGAGGAGAGGAGAGGAGGAGAGGAGAGGGAGGGGAGAGGAGAGGAGAGGAGAGGGGAGGAGGAGAGGAGGAGAGGAGAGGAGAGGAGAGGAGAGGGAGAGGAGAGGGTGAGAGGAAGGAGGAGAGGGGAGAGGAGAGGGAGAGGAGGGAGAGGAGAGGAAAGGAAAGGAGAGGAGAAAGAAGAGGAAGAGGAGAGGAGGAGGTGAGGAGAGGAGAGGAGAGAGAGGGGTGGGAGGGAGAGGAGAGAGGAGAGGGAGAGGAGAGGGAGGAGGGAGAGGGAGAGAAGAGGAAGAGAGGAGGAAGAGGAGAGGAGAGGAGAGGGAAAGGAGAGGAGAAATAAGAGGAAGAGGAGAGGAGGAGGAAGAGGAGAGGAGGAGTAAGAGGAGGAAGAAAGAAGAGGAAGAGGAGGAGAAAAAGAGAGGAGAGAGGAGAGGAGGAGAAAGAAGAGGAGGAGAGGAGAGGAGAGAAAGAGGGAGGAAGAGAGGAAGAGGAGGAGAAAGAAGAGGAGGAGAGGGGAGAGGAGAGGAGAGAGGAGAGGGAGGGGGAGAGGGGTGAGAGGAAGGAGAGGAGAGGAGAGGGGAGGAGGAGAGGAGAGGTGAGGAGAGGAGAGGAGAGGAGAGGAGGAGAGGAGAGGGAGGGGGAGAGGAGAGAGAGGAGAGGGGAGGAGGAGAGGAGGAGAGGAGAGAGGAGAGGAGAGGAGAGGGAGAGGAGAGGGTGGGAGGAGAGGGAGGAGAGGAGAGGGAGGGAGAGGGAGAGAGAGGAGAGGGAGGAGGAGAGGAGAGGGGGAGAGAGGGAGAGGAGAGGAGAGGAGGAGGAGAGGAGAGGGAGGAGGAGAGGGAGAGGAGAGGAGAGGGGAGAGGGAGAGAAAGAAGAGGAAGAGAGGAGGAGGAGAGGAGGAGGAAGAGGAGAGGAAAGGAAAGGAGAGGAGAGGAGAAAGAAGAGGAAGAGGAGAGAGGAGGGAGGAGGAGGAGAGGAGAGGAGAGGAGAGGGAGAGGAGAGGAGAGGAGAGGAGAGGAGAGAAAGAAGAGGAAGAGAGGAGGAAGAGGAGAGGAAAGGAAAGGAGAGGAGAAAGAAGAGAAGGAAGAGGAGAAAGAAGAGGAAGAGGAGAGGAGGAGGAAGAGGAGAGGAGGAGGAAAGAGGAGGAAGAGGAGGAGAAAGAAGAGGAAGAGGAGGAGAAAGAGGAGGAAGAGAGGAAGAGGAGGAGAAAGAAGAGGAGGAGAGGAAGAGGAGGAGAAAGAGGAGGAAGAGAGAGAGGAGGAGGAGAAAGAAGAGAAGGAAGAGGAGGAGAAAGAAGAGGAGGAGAGGAAGAGGAGGAGAAAGAGGAGGAAGAGAGGAAGAGGAGGAGAAAGAAGAGGAGGAGAGGAAGAGGAGGAGAAAGAAGAGAAGGAAGAGGAGAAATAAGAGGAAGAGGAGAGGAAGAGGAGGAGAAAGAGGAGGAAGAGGAGGAGAAAGAAGAGGAGGAGAGGAGAAATAAGAGGAAGAGGAGGAGAGAAAGAGGGAAGAGGAGAAAGAAGAGAAGGAAGAGGAGAGGAAGAGGAGGAGAAAGAAGAGGAGGAGAAAGAAGAGAAGGAAGAGGAGAAATAAGAGGAAGAGGAGAGGAGGAGGAAGAGGAGGAGAAAGAGGAGGAAGAGGAGGAGAAAGAAGAGGAAGAGAGGAGAAAGAAGAGAAGGAAGAGGAGAGGAAGAGGAGGAGAAAGAAGAGGAGGAGGAAGAGGAGGAGAAAGAGGAGAAAGAGGAGGAAGAGGAGGAGAACACACACACACACTGTCCCACAGCTCACCAGCAGCCTCCCTGTGGAGCACCCCCTGGTGGTGATTAGTATCCACGGCCCTGCCACCTCCCTCTGAGTCTTTGTGTTCCTCCTTGTTTTCTTTGTTCAGCTCCAACAGATCACATTTACACACTGATGAGAGTGAAACTGACCGACTGCATTATTCTAGATTAACATATGAAAGAAAAATAAATATATAGTATCCAACTGTACATAGACTTTCATATTGTTCATTTGTTCATGAAAACAGACGCCGGGTCCATAAAGTGAAGCCCAGTGTCTGAAACCTGTGTTCTGTGTAGTGACCAGCAGGGGGCGACTCCACTGGTACTTTCTATAGAAGTCTATGAGAAAATGACTTGGGGGGGTGGATACCACAGTGTGATTGACAGCTAGTACCGTCCAATGGGTGCAGGTGGGCGTGCAGTCTCCTCAAGCTCTCAGTCAGGCTCCACCCCCCTCTCCTCCAAATATGGTTACTTCTGGTTTCAAAAAACCAAGATGGCGCTGAACACTGAGTGAAACTGAGGCTTCAGACCAGCAGCTCACGAACCAGCAGGCGACGTCACGGTGGGTCGATGCTTGTGTCGTCCTCAGGTCCATGAGATCCGCTTTGCACAGTGCGACACCTCACTGACATATCGGTCTGAACCGGTTTCTCTTTAAATGTATTTACTGAAGTGTCTGGTTCCCTGCAGCTGTCAGACTGAGGCGAGACACATCCATCCTCCTGCCTCCACCATACTTCAGTTTCCTCCATTAAACACACAAAACATACACTCGGCTTCCTCGGAAACAAAAGAGGGATTTCCTCCCCATG
Source organism: Hippoglossus stenolepis (assembly GCF_022539355.2). Lineage (NCBI taxonomy): Eukaryota > Metazoa > Chordata > Actinopteri > Pleuronectiformes > Pleuronectidae > Hippoglossus > Hippoglossus stenolepis. Next base: position 879,581 of record NC_061500.1, on the reverse strand, counting down.
CAGGGTCTCTCCAGCCTTAACACACTCACATGAATGTATACACAGGCATGTGTTCTCCTGCATGGAGGAGGAGGAGGAGGTCAGTGAGAGGCAGATTCTGGGGGTTACGACTGAGCGGAGGTATGCAGCCTCTTCCCTCCGTCGCCCCAGGTCCTGCATCGCTTTAGGGGGGAGAATCTTTAGTGTCTGGAGCTGAGCCAGAGACTGAGCCGTCTGTGTAATCCCCCTCCTGCTGGTTCACACAGCTGCAGTGTGTGTGTGTGTGTGTGTGTGTGTGTGTGTGTGTGTGTGTGTGTGTGTGTGTGTGTGTGTGTGTGTGTGTGTGTGTGTGTGTGTGTGTGAATAACGTTTGTTTCAATTTCAAGTCACAGTTCGAGCTCAGGTTTTATTCCCCTGCAGCAGAGTGTTCATATCTCAGTCTGCCTGACGGGGTCGAGGAGGTCATGGCTGTGATGGATCGTTTCAAAGCTCCGTCACCAAGTGGGAAACGTTTCTGAACAGTTAGTGAATCGTCCAATGACAGAAATCTACTGTGAACACGAAGGTTTCAGGTTCGTCGCTCCTGCTGCTGCTCATGGTGCTGGAAATAAAACGGATTTTCTCTGATATCTACAAACAACAAGGGACGTGTATTAGTTCCTGAGTTATGATGTAAAATAATCAGAATAAGAATAACAATGACAATAAGAATGAGAATAAGAATGAGAATAAGAATAAGAATGAGAATAAGAATAATACAAATGGCCAGAAAAGTGTATTGATGAGATTCTACTACGTCACTGTGAAGTTGACCCCTGACCTTTCGGGTGTATCCGACAGGTAGCGGTGTTCATGTGGTCACATGACCTCTGACAGGCGGAGACTCTGAATCACATGTCATGTTACTCACGGAGCCTCTGGGAGCCTGGACGCAACATGTCGGAGAAGGAATTCCTGCAGGGACACAGAAGGAATGATGAAGTGTAGCTTCAGGCTGTGTGTGTGTGTGTGTGTGTGTGTGTGTGTGTGTGCGTGTGTGTGTGTGTGTGTGTGTGTGTGCGTGTGTGTGTGTGTGTGCGTGTGTTTACACAGCTCAAAGCTCATTACAGCACAGAAACAAAGAGGAAATGAGACGCTGTAAAGCCAAACTGTTAACGCCCCCCCCCCTCCGATGAGAAGTGCAGCTCATTTGCAAACTGTCGACTAATCTTCTCTCTGTGGTTTTCACAGGGTGGAGCTGACGTGTTGTTGACGTGTTGTTGACGGCGTGGGTCAGTCTGACCTCTGTGTTGAGTTTATGTGAGACAACATGTGTGTGAATGGACGTGGTTCAGGAGTGAGGTCACGGCCAGCAGCTGTTAAAGAGCCTCAGTCTGCAGCTGCAGCTCCTCGGGAACATGTTAACAACACGTCACGTGCTCACGTGGAATTTCATCTTTCATTTCTGTTCAAAATAAAAGTCTCAAACATTTAAACAAACTTTTTAACACCATGTCCCCAAACTTCAGAGGCCGTAAATAAAGATGGACGACATGACAACTTCTAATAGTGAAACCAAATCATCTCTATCGCCCCCTGGTGTCTGGCTGCAGTGCAGGTTATAAACCCTCCTCCTCCATGTTAGCAGATGGGACATGAACCAAACTAAAAACCTAAGTAGACGTTAAATAAATGTTTGTAAAGATGTTTCTGTCATTTCAGCTCGTTCTCATCTCACTGATGTTTGTTCAAGTTTCTGATCAGTTTGGTTTGAATCAGTTATTTGATGATATGAAAACAGGCTGAGACGTGATGATTGCATCTGAGATATTTAACTTCCTTTCTGGAGGAAGTGGAGACGTGTCGTCCATCTTTATTTCCAGTCCGTGGTTCGACCTGTGGCTAGAGACTGTTTACAAAACACTTTGGATCATTTATTTCTCTTTTCCTCTGAAATATGCAGGTCTCTTAAATACCAGCAGGAGGTTGGACTTGTGGGACATTAAACTGCATATTAGGGACTGTGGTGTAAAGTGTTACCAGCATCCTTTAAATTCCCAGACATATATGTACACACAGACACACACACACACACACACACACACACACACACAGACACACACACACACACACACACACACACACACATTTATGTTACCTGTGGAGTAGTTGAGAAAGGAGAGAAAGAAAAGAGAGAGAGAGAGCGAGAGAGAGGTGTGTGTGTGTGTGTGTGTGTGTGTGTGTGTGTGTGTGTGTGTGTGTGTGTGTGTGTGTGTGTGAGGTAAAACTATGGTGGAGGTGATGGGGGTGGGGGTTATAGCCTCAGGAGGTAATTTGCTAATTTGCTTCAGTCCATCAATCACCCTTTCATTCACTAACAGGATTGTGTGTGTGTGTGTGTGTGTGTGTGTGTGTGTGTGTGTGTGTGTGTGTGTGTGTGTGTGTGTGTGTGTGTGTGTGTGTGTGTGTGTGTGTGTGTGTGTGTGTGTCAACACGGTGAAGCTGGATTAACACTGGGACAGTTTCCTGTGACTCATTCAAACAGACTTGTCTGTAAAATGATATCAAATTGAATCTTTTTAAATATCATGTTAGAAACAAGTATTTTTTCATGACGTCTTCAGCAGGAGCCAATGAGCAGAGAGACACAGACAGAGGAGGACAAAGTGTTGAGAGACAAATCAAACGAGTCTCCAGTAGTATATCCTGTGTTACAGCTCCCCCTGGCGGTGAAATATATGCTGTCTCTGACCAGGCTCCCATCAACATACTGTATTCCTCTTGTCTGACGTATAGGAAGCATTTAGTGTAATCAGACTAAATACACGTGTGCGTATAATATACTCATATAGAATCATTAAATAAATATAAATATGCATGAGTATACATATCACAAGGATGACAGTCCATCCATTCAGCCATGAGCTCTCAGTGAAGCCATTGAGACCAATACACACTCTCAACCAACCCTGAGTCAGTGTCAGCTGTCAATCAGCCAAACTGATCAGAAACATGAACACAGAACTGCCTGAAAGGACAAACATTTATTTATCGTCCCCTTTGACTTCCTAGTTTGGTCTGTGCTCCACCTGCTAACATGGAGGAGGCAGGGTTTATAACATGTTCTGCTGCCAGACACCAGGGGGCGATAGAGGTGTTCATTACAGTAAATGATCCAGACCCAATGACGCCTGAACACTGTCTCTTTAATTCCTGGCCTCCATCTTTGTAGTTTATTTTGAATAAATGAATAGTTTGGAAAAGAACAATTAGTTCTTGCTGAACATGAACCAAAATGGAGCCAGGAGCTGATTAGCGTAGCTTAGCATTCACACTTAAACCCATCGCATCAGGTAAGTTTAGAAAATTAAACGTGGTTGACTTTCTGTAGTGAGGCTGCTCCTGTAAGACACACACACACACACACACAGACACAGACACAGACACACACACACACACACAGAGACAGACAGACAGACACACAGACACAGACACAGACACACACACACAAGACACAGACACACAGACACACACACAGACACACACACACACACTCCCTGACTCAGTGGAACATATGAGTAAATGCAGATGTTCTGGTTCAGGTCCTGACTCTGACACTGTGGCTCAGAGGTGAGTTGCCTGTGGAGGAATGTGGCTGATCAGGTTCAGATTTTCTTCCCTGACAGGTTCGACTCTTCAGACTCTCTCTGCTCTGAGACTGGAAACTATTATTCATCCACCTGGAGCTTGTTATTCCTCCTGAAGCTGTGTGGTTGTTTGTTCGCCGTCGGTTTGGACTGTGAATGAGGAGACGTGGATGAACATGGCGGTGAATCTGAGTAAGAACGGTGCTGCCCTCATGGCTGCTTACAAAGAGGTGGTGGACGGAAAGATGAACACAAACTGGTGAGTTTAATCTCTCACACGAAATGAGTCTCACTCCTCTTCCGTGTTGACTGAAATCTGGAGTCGTGTCCACACCCGGACATCATGGTTGTGTTGTGTTTTCAGGGCTCTGTTCACGTATGAAGGGAACAGTAACGACATCCGACTGGCAGAGAAGGGAGGTGAGATCAGCCTGGTGCCCCAGGAACTCTATCAAAAATACATCCGTCACTTTAACTCAATTCTGAATTATAGGATTTTCACCTCCTGTTAGTTTAAATAATTCCAATTTGTACATTGTACTAATTGGTTATATTTAAGTTCTACCCACTGCCTATCCCCACTATGCAGATTAAACCTGTCAGTCCTGGTGTCTGTGGTGACATTCTGTGGGGGGATAAAAACAAACTGAGGGCAGAGGAAGGATTAGAGACTAAAAAGACAGTGAGTCCACCTGTAGGCTTGTGTGTAACAGTGTTTGTGTAGTTTGTCTCACTGCCAGAAGAGGGAGACACAAGTTCCACGCTGCAGGTTTAAGGAATCAGCAGTAAAACTTCTGGTTCTGTAGTAAAATGTAAAAAGATTAAAACGCTCCCCTCCTCCCTCTGGCTCTAACCCCAACCTGAACCGAGACGCTGTTACATGTCACATGACACTTTAAATCTGTGTGACATGTCCTGAGGGGGTGCTACTGACACGCTGTCCCACCAGGTCACGTTAACAGTTCACTGCTGTAGCTGCTGCAGGTGGGGCTGCTGTCACTACTTTAAACACACTGGTTCCCAGTATAGGGGTCGGGGGTCAGCAGATAAATCTGAGGGTCGTCACATGGTGTGTGTGTGTGTGTGTGTGTGTGTGTGTGTGTGTGTGTGTGTGTGTGTGTGTGTGTGTGTGTGTGTGTGTGTGTGTGTGTGTGTGTGTGTGTGTAGATGGTGGTTTAGAGGAGATGGTGGAGGAGCTGAACAGTGGGAAGGTGATGTACGCTTTCTGTCGTGTTGAGGACCCCAACTCTGGCCTGCCCAAATATGTCCTCGTAAACTGGGTGAGACACACACACACACACACACACACACACACACACACACACACACACACACACACACACACACACACACACACACACACACACACACAGCCCCTCCCCCGGCTCCTGACCTGACCACACAATGTCCTCACATGTAAAAACCTTTGTGTGTGAACAGACAGGTGAAGGTGTGAAGGACTCTCGTAAAGGATTATGTGCCAATCATGTGAGCTCCATGGCCAATTTCCTCAAGGTCAGTCAGACTTTTTTTAATTGTTTTACATTTCTGGAAAAATGAAATAACAGGGGTCTCAAAGGTCGTCTTCAATGGTCCAGGAGAGAAAGATGTTTTGGACGTAACCCACTCAGACGCGTTCATGTTCCACCAGTGTCCATTTGTGGCTCCACCTTCTGTCAGTGCAGCTTTGTGACATGTGTGTGACCACAGGGAGCCCATGTGACGATAAACGCCCGGGGAGATGACGACGTGGAGCCGGAGACCATCTTGGCAAAGGTTTCTAAAGCGTCAGGAGCCAACTTTAATTTCCACCAAAAGACAGAATACAGAGATGCTCCCAGAGGACCTGTGGTGAGGAGACTCGTGTGGTGTGGTCGTTCACGCTCAGCTTGTAATTTCCACAACTCATCCTCTGCTGCGTTTCCAGGGCTCCGTGTATCGTAAGGTCAACGCTGTGGAGGAAATTCAACAAACCAAAAAGGACGACTTCTGGATCCAAACTCAGGTTCTCACACATCTGATCCATCACTCGTGTGACGCTCTGTCGAGGCTGAACTGAGTCTAACTGAAAATGACTTTCCTCCTCAGAGGGACGCAGAGGTTAGTCGACAGGAGGACAGCAAACGAGCGGAGGGGGAGAGACAAAGGATGGAGAGAGAGAGGATGGAGATGGAGGTGAACCAGACGAGGGAGAGAGAGAGGAAGTCAAAGGAGAGAGGTCAGAGGATCGAACAGGACAAGTGAGTCAAAGACATGAGACCGAACAGCATCTAGTGAATCTGCCCAGATCCAAACATCATGTGTCTCCTTTAACCATCGTTAATGTTCCCTGAAGCTCAACTTAATAAATTCTAAATGTTCCACCAACAAAAACTGAGAAACTATGAAGAATTCACATTTCAGAAGCTGCACCTTCAATTTTAGCTTTAAAAAATGACTTAAATGACTTTAACAATATATACAATTTTACCGAATCACTTTTCTTACAGTTGATAAGTTATTTAAATATTTGTTATTTAATATACTGTTTGGTGAAACTGACATGAGCTCCACAGGGGCCCGACAACGGGTTCTGGCCCTGGGCCTCTCAGATTGATAATCAGGCCCTGTGAATCCATCACGGTGGTTTTTGCTTTGTTGTTTTGACTTTCAGACTTTCTCAGAGACAGAGAGAACAGGAGGAGGAACGAGAGCAGCAGCAGCAGCGACAGGTGAGAGGATTCAACTTAAAAGACATTTGTTATTTTCCTTGGATGTTTTAGACTTAAGTTTGTAATTAGAGCCACAAAACACCAGAAACAGCAGAAGTTACAATCAAATGAGAGAACGTGAACCTTGTTTTACCACAAAGCTTCTGAAGAAATAACTAATCTTAAACACTTACTCCATCATAATGTGAACAAATGAACTCAAAGGTTATTGATTAACGTTCTTATCAAGTCTTAAACTCACCATCATCCTCAGTAATGGATAGAAAGTCTCACTTCACTCATGGAAAACTCTGAAGATGAGTTTGGAGACAAACAAGAAGATGTCCTCATCCTGGTTATTTTCTAAAGTGGGAGGAAGTACTACGAGTTTCTGTTTCCTCACTAAGTGCCCCCTTGTGGAGAGGAGGGGAAATGAAGATTCAGTCCAGTTTCTTTTAATGTCAATATAAAAACACAGCACAGACGACATCGTGTGTCTGTTTTAGAACCAGCAGGGAAAAGAAACCAAGAGGACGGGAATCAGCGCTGCAGCTTCTGTGCAGAAAGCCAACGTGAGTTTAAACAGTTTATCTTTGAATGAAGAAGTTTATCGTTACTGATCGAGTCTCTCTGTCGCCCCCAGGAGGCCAAATCCCTGATATCTCAGAGATCAGTTAACCCCAGAGACGTATTCAAGCAGAGGGAGCAGAGCTTTGAGGCCAACGACAGATCGTCTACATCCAGACCTGGTAACCAGCACTAACCAGTAAACAACCGCAGATAAACAGGAAGTGATGACGCACACTGACCCACTCTGTCCTCCAGGGAAGCTGCAGAGTCCGTTTCTATCTCAGAAATCCTTTGAGAGGGAAACACTGAGGATGCCTCAGTTTCCCACCGCTGTGGTCAAGACTTCTCCTGTTCACCCCCCGTCTCCTGTCCAGTCTCCTGTCCTGTCTCCTGTCCGGTCTCCTGTCCTGTCTCCTGTTCACCCCCCGTCTCCTGTCCTGTATCTTGTTCACCCCCCGTCTCCTGCCCTGTCTCCTGTCCTGTCTCCTGTTCACCCCGTCTCACCCGTTCTGTCTCACTCACCCCCTGCAGCAGTTTACGATACCTTACATGTTCAACCTGCAGGTAAGACACTTCTATACACTTATTAGTGTCTGATTCTTTATATACAGTCACTGATCATCTTTATATACAGTCACTGATCATCTTTATATACAGTCACTGATCATCTTTATATACAGTCACTGATGGTCTTTATATACAGTCCATGTTAAAGACCCATGTTGTGTTATAGAAGGGGAGGAGGAGTGGTCTGATGAGTTTGAGGACGATGCAGATGAAGCGACTCCAGGTATGACACACGATCTGTGAACTAACAACATCAGGATTAATATCTGCAACATCAAATCAAGTGTATACAACCTCAGAGAACTCCTGGAGCAGAGAGGAGCAGAGAGGAGCAGAGAGGAGCAGAGAGGAGCAGGGAGGAGCAGGGAGGAGCAGGGACAATATGAAGTGTTGCATTAGTACATTGGTTTTATATTGAATATCCTGTCATTATTGTGATGAATTGACCCTCAGCAGAATCTCAGGATTATCTGTATGTAGCAGCAGAAGAAACAGCAGTGGGACCAGATGAGAGTCTGTATGACAACGTGGAGCAGGGTCACCGCACAGTGAGTCCACTCTGACCTCTGACCTCTGAGCCTGTGTCATGGGGAAGTCTGACTAATGTTTGGTTCGTTTAAAGGCTGAAGAAAACGGTGCAGACGCCAACGGAGAGAACATCTGTGCCAGAGCTGTGTACGACTACCAGGCTGGTACGTTACTGAGCTAACAGCTAACAGCTGATTCTACTGAGCTAACAGCTAACAGCTAATTCTACTGAGCTAACAGCTAACAGCTGATTCTACTGAGCTAACAGCTAACAGCTAATTCTATTCTCTAATAATCTAATTTTATACACACACCACACACATATATATATATATATATATGTTTTAGTGCAAACAGAGTGGATAAACCCAGTTAAACACAAACCTCTGCTCCACAGTGGACGACACTGAGATCACCTTTGACCCTGATGACATCATCAGTGGGATCGACATGGTGGACGAGGGCTGGTGGAGAGGTTACGGCCCTGATGGACACTATGGGATGTTTCCTGCTAATTACGTGGAGCTGCTCTAACTCGTCCTCCTCTCTTCAGCAGCTGTACCCGAGTACAGTACTCGAATACATTTACTCAGTTACTTTGTACCAGAGACTAATTCATGAAGAGATTGGATTTTAATTTCAAAAGTGTTGATGATTGATTTGGTAGTTTCTGCTCTTGACCACAGGATGGCGCTATAGAACTCGTGGATTAAAAACAGGACATGTTGGTGGATGAGACTCAGAATCAAAGGATTTTCTTTTTTTAAATTAATGACTACATTCATATTTAGTGTTCATGTGTATTTCCACAATAATGTAATGTACTGTACTTAATATATTAAGATAAATAAATAAATGAAACTTGTATCTGTCTCTCTCTCTATCTCTCTATCTCTCTATCTATCTATCTGTATAAACACATATTTAAGTATATGATTTATATAACACATAATCACAGACGTGTTTTTCACCTTAAACCTATTTTATATTTATTTGTTAAACCTGAGTCAGTGTGCGTGTGTGTGCGTGTGTGTGTGTGTGTGTGTGTGTGCGTGTGTGTGTGTGCGTGTGTGTGTGTGTGTGTGTGTGTGTGTGTTTGTGTGTGGTGTGTGTGTGTGTGTGTGTGTGTGCGTGTGTGTGTGCGTGTGTGTGTGTGTGTGTTTCGAGGCTGCGCGTAAAAAGCGCGTCCTCGCTCATCCTGTGAACTCCTCATGTGATCGTGCACGTCCTGCAGTCTGTGTGCACAGTCCGGGACATGAGGAGCCTCGTGCACGCTCCCATCATCTCAGATGAGTGAATCTCAATGAATCCACTGTCTCCTCTGGTTTTACACCAGAACCTTTTGCTCGTGCTGGTCCTGGTTCTCCAGGCTGGTCCTGCTGCTGGAGACCGGACCTCGGACCTCGGACCTCGGACTCCTCATGAGTCTGAACCGGACACTCGGGTCCGAACTCTGCTGACAGGAACCCGCTCTGCCAGCTGCGGTCATGGGAAGAGGCTCAGACTCTGAGGAGGAGAAGATCTCCACGTTCTTCACGTTCTTCATGTTCTTCATGTTCCAGTAAGTGATGCTTTCTGGTTCTGTGACATTCTGCTCTTCACTATCACGAGAAACATGAGACTGGTTTTTATTTTATTCTACTGAACAACATCAGAGCCTCTGGAAATATGAAATACTTATATTTATTCATTTAATAATGTCTGAATCCCAGTTACAGTAGAGATCAGTGTATTAATGAAGATAAAGGGAAATTTACCGATAGAGAGGTTTGTGCCAAAAAAAAAAATACAGAAAAATAACTTATAATAGTTTCTCAGCTTCATGGTGACTCTGCAAAAATAACAGAAAATACATGAAAACAGACGTCAAGTTTGTTTTAATTATTTAAAATCACACAATTTCAGCTTTATAATCTCTACATTACATCACTCAACTCTATATCCTTCAATCCTTAGTTATTTTTAAATAAGTCATTATATGATTTGTGGCTGTGTTTATACATTTATACATTTAATCATTTGCTCACAAGTCATATTTCCAACCAAAGTCTTTGCACATTTCAGATAAAATTAGTGAAAGAAAATGCAAATGACGTCTCTGTGAAGGTGACGATCAGCAGGTGGAGCTGATTCTCATCATCTTCTTGTTTTCACTGGATTTCTATTTATATAAAGTTAAGAAAAGGAGAAATGTCTTTGGGATATTTAAAGTTTAATAAACGTTTTTTATATAAGTAAAAAGCTTTTGGTTTCTGACCACAAAGTACAGATGATCCACATGTGGCTCCAGATGAAGCGACGTTCACTCGATGAACAAACTTTCTCTTATCGTTTAATATGTCGGATTTTTACAGGTAAAATTATTCAGTTTTTTCAAAAGAGAAAAGCAAAGATTTTGTGGAAGAGGAAAATGTGAACATGCAGATTTATCCTTTTTAATGCACAAAGATTTAGTTGTTGTTCATTCTTTGTCTCAGGGAAACAAAGAAATCATCACTATAACAAAAAAACTGCACACATTTATTCTACAATATAACCTTTCATAACACATCCCATGTTGGTTATAGCGCCACCTGTTGGACTTTCTCCAGATCAGAAGCTGCAGGCTGAAGATACAAATCACGACACTTGAAACTGATGCGACACACAAACATCAGCCATTGTTGACGAGCAGCTGAGAGAAGTTCTTCTGCATCATGTTGCACTGCTGTTAAATCTGTCAGATCTCATCCAACACTATGAAACGTTGTATCATGACCGTTGTGTGTCTGTGTGTTGTAGATCTCCCTCGTGGTGTAACCATCACATGGCGTCACCTTGACCAACGACCATCCAGCCTCGGTTTGTCCTCGACCTGGAGGATCCTGTTGTCATCCTGTGAGAGACAGGACTCACCGCCATCTTCAACATGGCAGCCGCGCCAGACGCCACGTGCTTGTCGGAGCTCAGCGGATTCCCCAACAGGAACATCAGCCTCATCTCCGGCCCCCGACCCTGCAACCGCAGCGCCGTCAGGTCCTCGCCCTACACGCCACAGGCCACCGCAGCCTTTGCGATAGCCATCACCTTCATGATGGTCGTGACAATCGTCGGGAACATCCTGGTCATCATCGCCGTGCTGACTTCTCGATCCCTGAAGGGGCCTCAGAACCTTTTCCTGGTGTCGCTGGCCGCGGCGGATATTCTCGTCGCCACACTCATTATTCCCTTTTCTTTGGCAAACGAGCTGCAGGGCTACTGGGCGTTCAGCTCCATCTGGTGTGAGATCTACCTGGCGCTGGATGTCCTCTTCTGCACCTCCTCCATCGTGCACCTGTGCGCAATAGCTCTGGACCGCTACTTGTCCATCTCTCGGCCCGTGTCCTACGGCGCCAAACGTACTCCCTCGCGCATCAAGGCCGGTATCATCGTCGTGTGGCTGATCTCTGCAGTCATCTCCTTCCCTCCTCTTCTCACCCTGGATAAGAGTGAAGGAGGTGAGGAGGTCTGTGAACTGAACAACGAGCGCTGGTATATTCTTTACTCCACCATTGGATCGTTCTTCGCCCCCTGTGTGATAATGATCCTGGTGTACATCAGGATTTATCAGATCGCTAAGCAGCACACGCGATGCTCACCTGCGCAGAAGCAGAAAGTGGTGGCAGCCAGCGAGCCTGTGAGGAAGCTCTCTGAGAAGTCCCAGCAGAACGGGGATCAGGGAGGTGCGACTGCCAGCCGGCGAGGAAAAAACTCTTGCTCGGATTCCACGCCATCATCCCCTCAAAAACCGCCTGAGGCCACCATGAGCCAGAACCCTCAGCACTGCCCTCCACGCTCGAGTCCTGCCCCACCGCAGAAGTCCTCCTCGTCAATCCCTCAGTGCGACAGCCAGACCTTCTCAGGCCAGTCACAGAAACATCCTGACGAAGGCGGGGGAGCGCCCGACAACACATCCAGCTCCGGCTCTGAGCTGGAAGTCGGACTGGAAGGTGTTCTTAGAGAGGACGACGGAGGAGAGACAAGCAAATCCAACGAGCGAGCTTTGGGATTGAAAAGCAAAGGATTTAAAGTTCAGGTGTTCAACCTGACCAGCAGACACCAAAGCACCATGATCACATCATCCGGCACCAAACTGGCCCCTGAGGAACCCCTGAGGACGCCTCTGAACCAGGGGGCGGCTGTCTGCCGACGCAAAGCCCTGGTGAACCGGGAGAAGAGGTTCACCTTCGTCTTGGCCGTCGTGATGGGCGTGTTCGTGATTTGCTGGTTCCCCTTCTTCTTCTCTTACTCTCTTCAGGCCGTGTGTCCCGAGACGTGCAGCATCCCCAACCCTCTGTTCAAGTTCTTCTTTTGGATCGGCTACTGCAACTCCTGCCTCAACCCCGTCATATACACCATCTTCAACAAGGACTTCAGGAAGGCCTTCAAGAGGATTCTGTGCCGGGACACCAAGGGCACGTTCTTCTGAGGAGGATTGTGTTGAGATCTGTCGACGGACAGAAAACAGAAACTCCTTTGTGTCCGTGTGTGTTTGCCCGGGATCGGCCTCCAGCAGCATCAACACAAACACTTGTGCATTAAAGAGGAAATTGTGTTTATTTCTCCGTGTGTTTGCTGAGTCAGAGCCGACAGAGGAGACTTCAGAAAGATACAAGCGGTCGAATCAATTATCTGTAATGTTATTTAAGAAAACAGTGTAATTGTGTGGTCGGTGACTCTGAGGAGGTTTATGTGATTATATTCTGAAGCGGAAGTGGAGAGGACACAGGGTCTGTCTTCAGTGACCTGGGTCCAAACAGAGCGGCAGGACGATGGTGAGTGAGGGAGCAGAGGAGGAGCAGAGGAGGAGCAGAGGAGGAGCAGAGGAGGAGGCAGAGGAGGGGCAGAGGAGGAGCAGAGGAGGAGGCAGAGGAGGAGGCAGAGGAGGAGCAGAGGAGGAGCAGAGGAGGAGGCAGAGGAGGAGGCAGAGGAGGAGCAGAGGAGGAGGCAGAGGAGGAGGCAGAGGAGGAGGCAGAGGAGGAGCAGAGGAGGAGCAGAGGAGGAGCAGAGGAGGATTTCCTGAGGGTCTCAACATCTGAGACTGAGAGCTGAGCTGTTTACATCCTCCCGTCAAGCCCCCCCCCCCCTTCTGTCGTTGTATTGCTCCTCTTCACTAAGACGTGTTTCAGGTTTTCACACGGTTCAGTTACAGTTTTCACCCAATAAAATTAAAAAATAACATTATTTATGACCATATAAAATTAAATTCAATACCTGGAAGAACGACAGAATACAAAGATCACGGCTTTTGACTGTTGTTCATGAATTAATTAACATTTAAACAATCATTGTGAGAACAGGCCTGCGGGGCTCAGGCCTGCGGGGCCCCAGGGGCCAGAGGGGCCCCAGGGGGCCGAGGGGCCCGAGGGTCAGAGGGTCAGAGGGTCAGAGGGTCAGAGGTC
>NC_061500.1:843701-858701 GCF_022539355.2 Hippoglossus stenolepis | reverse complement strand
TTTATAATAGAAAAATGTGACTAAAAGAGAAGAATCAAATAAAGTTTATTTAAATTGCACCTTTCACAGACACAAGTGATAAAACAAGAGAAACAGGAGGTTTCAGATTCAGGAGGAGCAGATATGAAACAGATTCTACGTGTCTTTTCTGTCCAGAACAAAATCGTAGACTGTTTATAAAACTGTTCGTAGACTCTGGGTCCAGAAAGTGAAGCCAATGTCTGAAACCTGTATTGTGTGTAATGACCAGCAGGGGGCGACTCCACTGGTTGGTCTATGAGAAAATTACTCTACTTCTTTAATAATGTATTTCTCCATCTTTGTTTTCAAAAACAAGGCGTAACCATAGCAACACGTGATGGATTTTAAAACTAAAACATCTACATGTGAAGGTCGACTCAGACCTGAGCCTATGAGGACTCGTGGAGACGGTTTGACCTTTAACTCGTCACCAGTCAAACTTACCAAGTTACAAGTTTCAGAGTTTTCTCTCCTCAGACTCTCGGCTGTTAGGCAGCTTCAGACTCTCTTATTAAATCCTCTGTCTGAGTATTTTAACTTCATCAGATGTTTGTTCGTCTTCATCGATGTATGAGTTATGAATAATCTCCTCAATCTTCACGGCTCCTTTCCTTTGTCTCTTTTGTCTCCAGGAAGCAGCCGCTCATTAAAAGTCTCCCCTTTTTTCCTCCTGCAGTTCGTGACACAACAGGCGCCATCAGACAAATGATTCCTCCACCGGGGGAGGAGGCGACTTTTTAATAGGAGCCATTAAGAGCAGCGCTGCCGAACCCCATGGCGTCCGCCTCCTCCCCTGTGGGACGTCACGTGTTCTCTATCAACTGGGCTTCAGTGTGAGAGGCGAGCGCCGCCCGTCACATGAAGGAGACACACTCCTCTCAGGTGGAGTCGCTCTGCAGCACCAACACTTCAGTCTCTTCATCCGACGGCTGCAGTCGCTCTTTGCTTCGATCAGACATGTTTCTATCAAACATGCGGCGCTGAGCAGGAGTGTGAAACTGAAAAGCTGCTGACGCTGCCTCCACATCAAAGCTGCAGTCGCTGGGATCGATGGAGAAACAGTTGGTTGTTGAGTCTCATCTGCAAGTGAAACAAAAACACTTCTGATCGATGAGAAACTGTTTTAAATGTTTCAGTTCACAGAATTCTGCAGTAAAAGACATCAAGCAAACATGAATTCTATTGATTCAGTTTCACGTTGGGTTCAGCGCCTCTTTTATTAAAACCAGCAGTAACCATATTTGGAGGAGCGGGGGTCATTTTCTATAGAAACTACCAGTGGAGTCGCCCCCTGCTGGTCATCACACAGAAGACACACAGGTACATCAGCTTCACTTCTGAGATGCTCTGGCTTCACTTGTGAGAGCTGACATGTCGTTCATCTTTATCTATGTTGTTAAGTTCTCTTTTGTTTTTTGCAGATGTTATACATATGTTCGTATCATTTCTATCAGTGATGAGCACAACTAAAAGTCTAACCCTAAAGTGTCGAACTCCAGGTTGTGGAACTTACTTAGTGAAACGAGGCTGCTTGAATGTAGCCTGAGGCGTGAATTAGGAAGCATGTGCATAACATGAATATATGAATATGATCAGCACAGCAGCGGCTCAGTGCACGTGAGGTAGAAACAAAGGTAATGACCATCAGCACTGATGTGACTGACCTCTGCAGAGTGGACAGCTCTGCTAAGTGGTGATTTTCTGAAGCACTCAGACCTCAGAAAGGGAAGTTTCACTCTGACCTGAAGTCTACCTTTTTGTTTCAGGAGGGTCGAGAGAGCAGCAGCCAAATTACCTGTGTGTGTGTGTGTGTGTGTGTGTGTGTGTGTGTGTGTGTGTGTGTGTGTACTTTATGGACTTGAAGATTAGAGACGACCAGGAGTCACACTCTGCTCAACATAACCCCAATGAGAGGAAGAGTTAAAGAGACGGAGCCACAGACGATGACACTCACTACACACAGCAACACACACACACACACACACAGACACACACACACACACACACACACACACGCTTATTTTGCGAAAGTGCAGATGTGCAAGAAAAATGAAAGTAATGTAAAAAAGGATGAGAAAGCTTCTTTCATTAGTGAAACTGCTGAGCTCACAGAGATGGAGAGACTCTCGTCCTCCGTCCGTCCTCATCTTCAGAATCTCTCCCTCCGCTGATTCCTCTGTTCGACTGATTCTGTCTTCACGGCGGCTGCTCTTTTACGACTCATGGTTGAGGAGCTGTGACACGTCTCCTGCTCGCCTCAGGTTGAACCCTCTCTGTCCCTCATCTGATCACTTCATCAGCGATCGGTTACAGTTAGTCGTGTGACCAGAGGGGGCGCCACAGGAGACGCAAAACCAGGACAAAGACCTGCAAGAAAAATCTGCTATCAGGTGAACCAGCAGAGGCCCCAGGCAGCTGCTGCAGGTTCAATTCTGCCCCAAGCCTTAGGAACAAGTGAGGAACACGGCAGGAACATGTGAGGAACATGTGAGGAACATGTGAGGAACGTGTGAGGAACATGTGAGGAACATGTGAGGAACGTTTCAGGAACATGTGAGGAACATGTGAGGAACATGTGAGGAACGTGTGAGGAACATGTGAGGAACGTTTCAGGAACATGTCAGAACTTCAGTTCAGGTCTGAGAACAGCTTCAGAGTTCTCAGAGTTGTCTCTGCAGGATATTCAGCAGGACAAACAGCAGTTATTTATCATATATTATCATATATAATGACTTCTACATACTTATATATATTTCTATATACTTCTGTAATCTATACACAAATAACCCCCGGTCTGTCCTCGTTCCACCGGTTCCCTCTGCAGGATTCTGTGTTTGGTAACAATCTCTTCTAAATGAAGGTCCTGTGTTTTGACCACCACCAGCTTCCTGAGTGCAGCTTCTCCTCTCAGCTGATGGACGTGTGCACAATGCACAGAAACCAGTGGGCGACGCACAGCGGTGTTGACAATCACCATTTAATTACATTGTCTTTTGAGTGAAGGGTGCAACTTGGCATTTGTGTGGCTTTCAAAGAGGCGAGCGAGCAGCGAGCGGAGGAGCTGCAGCGAGCGGAGGAGCTCCACAGACGCTTTGTTGTCCAGAGGTGAGCGTGATGAGAGGGTGGAGTGACCTGCTGCCATCAGCCGGCTGCTCTCTACTGTCTGTGTGACAGGTGGGTTCGTGTTCTGGGGCCGTGGACGTGTTTATCACTTTGATATTTACGATTCAAAAATATAAATACACAATTGCACTGATTGATGAATCCGCCTGTCCCCTTTAATTATTGTTTACTGTCCCACAGTTTAACCATCAGAATCATTTTGGTCTGATGTCGAACAACAACCGACAAAAGCAGCTTCTGAACCAGAAAAACCAGAAAACACAATCAGGAAAATATACAGATTTATTCCTATAAACATATTTTTTTAAAAGGGAGGAAAACTTAACGAGCTGCTGATCTGAAGTTTAACATCTGGTCAGCGCCATCTTGGTTTCATAAAACCAGAAGTAACCATATTTGGAGGAGTAGAGGGCGGAGCCTGAGTGAGTGAATGAAGAAGACTTGAAACTAGAGCTTGAGACATCGATCAGCTTCTGACACCTCAGAGTCTCACAGTGAAGAGCCCACTGTATCTACTGTCACTCTGCAAGGGGGTTATTAGACAAGATTTAGTTTGACAGCCAAACTTTCACTGAGCAGGAAACGTTCCTGAAACACTCAGTGTACATCAATGCCTCTGAATAAATCCTCATTACACTGAGTCATCCCATCATCTGCTGCTTTCATGAACCTGAGCTGACAAAGAGCTGCAGGACGAGGGGACGGGGAGACAATAAGACGAGATGTTAATATGAATATTTAGTATTAAGATAGATTCTGCAGCTCATTGTCACACCCACACAGTCATGAGAAAGACATAAGATTCAAATATCCTCATTAAACGAATCCATGAGATCCTCTGTGTATTCGGACGCAGTGATCTCATCTTCATGTTCTGTTTGATTGATGGAATCAATCTGTCAACACCAACACGTGCACGCCCAGTGCACGTGCTGTGATGTGTGTTTTCAGACGTGTTAGTGTGGACAGAGATGGTTTTAGTTTGAAAACACAGTTATTTTGGTCCATGTCCCATCTGCTAACATGGAGGAGGGGCTTATGACCTACAGCCGGCCACCAGGGGGCGATGGAGACACTTTGGCTTCACTTTAGGGAGCTTTCATCATCTTTATTTACAGTTTGTGGTAGAAACATGAATCATTCTGACTGATCAGCTCCAATACACACACACAGACACACACAGACACACACAGACACACACAGACACAGTGTATTTTGTGTTTATTTTGTGAGTGTGTGAGCGTGTGTGTGTGTGTGTGTGTGTGTGTCTGTGCGTGTGGCTTTGGTCACCTCACTTCCTGGATGTGATGAACATCTTCTCTTTAATCTCGTTCATCTGGTCAGAGTGAGATTGATGTGGTGGGAACAGCAGATCGATGTCCTCGTTCCCCTCAGGACGGAGATTAATGTGAGACCAGGAGCCTCTTGAAAGGCGGTTGAGACGAACACTTGCCCCGAGGAGAACATCCACATCTTAATTAGCTGTTAATGGCACAGAAAGTGACATGATGTGTGTGGAAGTGTGTATATGTTTGTTCTGGTGTGTGTGTGTTTGTCATATGAGAGTTTAATAGTGAAACTCTGTGTGAATTCTCCGGTGGGCGACAAAGACGCTGCTGCCAATGAGCATCATGAATTAATGATGCTGCTTCACATCCAGTGTTAAACGACGATAATACAAAAGTTTTCACTGATCTGCACACGGATCACAGAACGAATCCCTTGAAGGTATTAACCCTCTGACACTGTGCACGCTCAGGTTCAGTGTCACACTTCTGGTCACGTGACTGATCAATAATCAACCTGATCTGTTTCCTCTCGGCCTCCGGTCCCAGCACGGACAGTTTCCTGAACTAAATCAGCCCCTGCATCAAAGCCTCAAAACGACATCGATACAGGAAGGAAGGAAGGAAGGAGAAGGAAGGAGAGGGAAGGAGAGGGAAGGAAGGAAGGAAGGAAGGAGAAGGAAGGAGAGGGAAGGAAGGAGAGGGAAGGAAGGAAGGAGAAGGAAGGAAAGAGAAGGAAGGAGAGGGAAGGAAGGAAGGAAGGAAGGAAGGAAGAGAAGAAAGAGGGAAGGAGAGGGAAGGAAGGAAAGGAAGGAGAAGGAAGGAAAGAGAAGGAAGGAGAGGGAAGGAAGGAAGGAAGGAAGGAAGGAAGGAAGGAGAGGGAAGGAAAGGGAGGGAAGGAAGGAGAGGGAAGGAAGGAAGGAAGGAGAGAAGGAAGGAGAGGGAAGGAAGGAGAGGGAAGGAAGGAGAAGGAAAGGAAGGAAGGAGAGGAAGGAAGGAAGGAAGGAAGGGGAAGGAAGGAAGGAGAGGGAAGGAGAGGGAAGGGAAGGAGAGGGAAGGAGAGGGAAGAAGGAGAAGGAAGGAGAAGGAAGGAAAGAGAAGGAAGAGGGAAGGAAGGAAGGAAGGAAGGAAGGAAGGAAGGAGAGGGAGAGGGAAGGAAGGAAGGAGAGGGAAGGAGAGGGAAGGAAGGAAGGAGAAGGAAGGAGAAGGAAGGAAGGAGGAAGGAAGGAGAAGGAAGGAGAGGGAAGGAAGGAGAAGGAAGGAGAGGGAAGAAGGAGAAGGAAGGAAGGAGAAGGAAGGAGAGGGAAGGAAGGAGAGAGAAGGAAGGAGAGGGAAGGGGAAGGAAGGAAGGAGAAGGAAGGAAGAGAAGGAGAGGAAGAAGGAAGAAGGAAGGAAGGAAGGAGAAGGAAGAGAGGAAGAAGGGAAGGAAGGAGAAGGAAGGAGAGGGAAGGAAGGAAGGAGAAGGAAGGAAAGAGGAAGGAAGGAAGGAAGGAAGGAAAGAGAAGGAAGGAAGGAGAAGGAAGGAAGGAGAAGGAAGGAGAGGGAAGGAAGGAGGGAGGGTGGGTAGGTAGGACAAAATGAAAGAGGGATGGAGATACAGATGGATGGAGAAAGAACATGAACAAATACCTTACTAGTAAAATTGACAGATTCTATGATTCAGTGATAAAATTTGTAAAAGAAAAACATGTTGTTCAAATGGAAAAATAAACAGATTGAGAGATTCATTGTGGACATTTACATTCTTCTTGAGCAGATGGAGAAACTATCTGAAAAACAACAGAAGAGAAACTGTCTCACTCTGTGCTGACGAACCTCACGTGGACTGAGTCGTCTCGGACTTTAAAAACCACTGCAGAGCCACACAGGACGTTACACAACGGTTTCTGAGAGAAATGCAGCACTTCATGGTATTCTCAGGAATGTGAGTCATGTTCTTACACAACATCTGGTGCAACACAATCATCCGTGTGTGAACGGGTCGTCCTGCCTGAGCTGGAAGCTGCTGGGGCAAAGCGCACAGAGCCACCGAGCTCCACAGAGGACGAGTGGGAGGACGCTGCTTTGTTTTCAAAAAGCAGTTTGTCAGAGTGTGAGTCATGAAACGATTAAAAACGAGCTGTGTGTGTTCTGTCCTGCACCGAGCTGCTGTTTCTGAAGCTGAGCGATGCTCTGGGGAGAAGATGGAGGCCGCTCTCCTGTTTCTACTGAGGAAACACAGTGAGCAGCTAATTCTACAAATATAAAAAACTCTGATTTGTAGTGATGGCAGGAGCCTGGCGCCAGCTCCACGCCGCCGCACCTTCATCAGCGATATTTACATGAAGATGAATCCTTCTGATTCCAGGGTTTATTACGAGCTGCAGGTTTCCTGTGAGCTGCAGAATCACATTACAGCCGATCAGAAGGTTAACAGAGGCTGACCACAGCTCGTTACAGCCGGCGACAGATGTAATAAGATTGGATCCTGATATTTTACACCACATCTTCATCCTTGATTACACAGAAGCTACTTCAGTGTCCACGTGTCCCGACCCTGAGCAGCTGCGGCCCCGAGAAGGAAGACATCCTTTGTCTTCATCTCATCCCATATTATATATATATTATTTTATATTAGATTATATAACAATAATGTGAATCTCACATTATTCAGTCGCTGATTTAGTTTCTCAACTTTTACTGAACATTCTGTCCACGTTAAAGTCTGACTGAGGAATAAGAACTTTACTATTTACTGGAAACACAATAATGTGACACTAATAATAATAATCTAACACGTGTGTGTTACTGTAAAAACAACAAAAGGTTTTTCAGTGTCTCCATAAACATATTAAAGAATTTCAGATTCCAAGTGAAACGTTTTGTCCATGACGATGGGACTCGAGAAGATCCACCAGGGAAAAGAAACAAATGAAAGAATAACTAAAATAAATTATATTTAGAAAATACAAATACAATTCATAATTTAAGTGCCTTTAAACTCATGCATCTAACGACAGCTCGTGTATAATTAAAGTCCTTAAGTTCTAATCATCATTATATTAAACATTCTTAATTTTTAGGTGTTTATATGCTTTTATTTTTTGCTTGATTTTTATCTTATTTTTAAAGTTTTATTAAACAGGAACTAGGAAGTAAACCGGAAGCACGTGTGTCTGACGTCACTGTAGGAAAACAACAACAAGCCTCGGACCTGCTCTTGTTTTTATTCTGTTTTTATTCCGTTTGTCGTCTTTTAATCTCCGCAGCTGCTTCTTCGCGGTGAAACTTCCATTCACGGTGAATATCGATCTTTATTAAATTCAATCTTTTCTGTTTATTCCGCTGTTTTCCGATGCTAACGTGTGCTAGCTAACCCAGCTAACGCTAGCGAGTGTTGCTCAACACCCTGAGCCTGTTGTTGTCTCCTCTGCCCGGTCCCAGGTGCTGGTTCCGGTCCCGGTGGAGCCGCAGGTGACCGGTACCCGAGCAGTAACGTCTCGGTAACGGATCAGTAACGGACCGGTGCCGGTGGTTTAGCAGCCATGGCTCAGCAGAGAGGAGTCAACAGTCTCCAGTTCAACCAGGACCAGAGTAAGTTTCATGTTTCAGTCTGAACTTCATCAAACTACCAGATTAACAAGATCACAGTGAAATAAGGTTCAGGTTTATAAGACTGGACTCTAATAATAATAATGTATTAATGAACAAAGGGTTAAAACAGGATAACTTCATCCAACAGAAACAAGAACACAAAGTAAAACTATAGTTTTTATAAAATAAACTAAAGTTTCAGTATGAAAACAGCAAATATCCAAGTTAAACCTTTATGAAAATGTTAAGACAACTCAAGAAACTTGTTTCATTGTGTTGTCATATTGGAGCTAAAGGTTATAAAGTGTATTTGTTGTGATTCTGTACAGAATCAAACTGAAGATTTCTTCCTCAGAGCATCAGAGAAAATGTTTAATTATATCTGTTGTGATTTACAACTACACACAAATGTGTATTTTTGACATTATTTTCCACAAGTACAAGATACAAACATGTTATTGAAGCAGAATATCCCCAAATCTCAAAACTACATCAAAACAATATGATGATCTAAAACCTGTCAGGCGCAGCGTGTTGTGATTGGTTGTCACGTCACCGCTGCCTGTGAGTAAACTTATTTAAATAGCATCTTTGTCTTTTATCACCAGGTTGTTTCTGCTGTGCGATGGAGACGGGCGTCAGGATCTACAACGTGGAGCCGCTGATGGAGAAGGGTCACCTGGGTGAGTGGGTCTCACTGCTCGCTGCCACACTTTCTGTTTCGTACTCGGGTCTCTAAAGATCGGTTCTGTGTGTTTTGTGCTTCAGACCACGAGCAGGTCGGCAGCGTGGCCCTCTGCTCCATGCTGCACCGATCCAACCTGCTGGCCGTGGTCGGAGGAGGAGTGAACCCAAAGTTCTCCGAAATATCTGGTGAGTGAATGAAAACACCTTTCACATCAGACTGTACGGGTTTTCAAACTGTGAAGCGACGCAGGAGTTTATGATCTAATTCTCTAAACATATTAAAGGTTTATTAAAGGTGCAGAACTTCATTCAGAATCCAGTTTGAATGTTTCTTTCAGTGTCACAGTGATTCAGGGACATTTGGAGTTCACAGGAATCTAAGCTGCTTTTATTTTGACAGAACAGAAGCTGATAACTCAACTTGTAGCTTAATGTTAAAAAAAAACAAAAAGTAAATGAACTGCATTAGAAATTCATTGATATCTTTTCTGTAGCAGAGTGTGGAGCCGTCACGCTCACTTCACTTTCATGTGAACGATCTAACGTCTCAGTTTCATTTCAGTGCTGATCTGGGACGACGCTCTAGAGTCACGTGACCCCAAAGACAAGCTGGTCCTGGAGTTCACCTTCACGAAACCGGTTCTGGCCGTTCGCATGAGGCACGACAAGTGAGTTAGAGTCCGAACTGCTCCTCCTGTGGTTTGTTGTTGTGCAGCTACACAACGTGTAACTTTCCTCGTGTTCCAGGATCATCATCGTGTTAAAGAACAGGATCTATGTGTACAGTTTCCCTGACAACCCGGTCAAACTGTTTGAGTTTGACACCAGAGACAACCCCAAAGGTAAAAGAGATCCTCTCTTCTTTCTGAGTACGAGTCACAGTCTCTTAATCAATTCATCCACTGGTGTACATCTCACTCTCCTCCAGGTCTGTGTGATTTATGTCCCAGTCTGGAGAAGCAGCTGCTGGTGTTTCCAGGTCATAAATGCGGCAGCTTGCAGCTGGTTGTGAGTTCACTTCTAACGAAAACGCCTCAGTCGTTCTAATTTGAAGAAATGTAAAAAATAAAAGGTTGTTTTCTTCAGGATTTGTCCAACACCAAACCTGGAACATCATCCGCCCCGTTTACCATCAACGCCCACCAGAGCGAGATCGCCTGCGTGGCTCTGAACCAGCCCGGCAGCGTGGCGGCGTCGGCGTCTCGTAAAGGAACGCTCATCCGCCTGTTCGACACGACGACCAGAGACAAACTGGTGGAGCTCCGCAGAGGAACCGACCCGGCCACCCTCTACTGGTACGCAGCACATTCCGGTGGACTGGGTTTGTGGGGCTGTGATTGGCCAGTTGCACGTTCTCCTCTTGTTGTAACAGCTCCAGCTCTGACCTCCTTCTTCTCCTCTGCTTTGTTTCTTCAGCATCAACTTCAGTCACGACTCGTCGTTCCTTTGCGCCTCCAGTGACAAAGGCACAGTTCACATCTTTGCGCTCAAAGACACCAAACTGAACCGTCGCTCTGCGTAAGACAAACTCCTCCAAACCTCTCTGCTTTTGAACTGTCGATCAGAACTTCTCTTGTTTCACGTGACTCTTTGATCCTGTTCCTCTCATAAGACTGGCTCGTGTTGGGAAGGTGGGTCCTGTGATTGGTCAGTACGTGGACAGTCAGTGGTCGTTGGCCAGCTTCACCGTTCCGGCTGAATGTGCCTGTATCTGTGCTTTTGGAAAGAACACGTCCAAGAACGTCAACTCCGTCATCGGTGAGGAAACGTGAAAACACTCTGATCTTTCTTTTTCTGTTGAAACTTTCAGTTCAGTCAAATTTTTTTAGATATCGTTGTATTGTGTAAATAAGTCTCTGAAATGATTTGATGGATGACTGGAACATTTGTTCAATTATCAGTCTTTACTGAGCCAATCACAGCTCCATCAGGAGTCGTCTGCGACTCACAAAGATCCAGATTGTGTCGTCGCTGCATCGCGTCATTCCTCCTTTTCTAACGTGAAAACATTTCTACTCTCGCAGCGATCTGTGTGGACGGAACCTTCCACAAGTACGTGTTCACGCCTGATGGAAACTGTAACCGTGAAGCCTTCGACGTGTATCTGGATATATGTGATGACGACGACTTCTGAGGAACCAGCTCATCGACACGTGGAGGACGATGTGTTGTCGTGACGCTCGGACGTGATACTGAAGTTTCATCAAGTCCTGTGTTTGTGATCATTTCTACAGGAGGAACCAGTGTTAATATAAATACAGATTTCTGTGAGTCTGTCACTTTATTGAAAACTCTAAATTATTTTTTTAATATTAAAGATGTAAGTTGACGTTAATGTCCACGAGGAGTGTTCGTCCACTTCAGATCACGACTGTGTTTCGCTGCTTTGACGAGCAGACGTCACAAAGTGCTTCACAAGAAAAACAAAAGCCATGAAATCCAGACAAAGATAAAAGTGTAAAAAGATATTCGATTATTAGTAAGATGATGAAATAAGTGGATGTTGAGCTCCTGTTCTTTTGTGTTTGTGAGATAATTAAAGTCACACTGAAAATAAAGTCTTTTTTTAAGAAATCAGGTTTATTTACTTGTCTATTTGTCCAAATTATCAAATGATTGACTTGTCAGCACAGATAGCGCCCCCTGCAGTTAAGTGGGGAGAAACGCTAGGGCATGCGTGTCCTGATGTAAACGCTGTGTGCACGCTAAGCTGCTGAATCTAGATTAAAAGGTCTAAAGTCTAACTTCACCGATCTGGTTGTGAAAGGTCACAGTGTTGATTTTTTACAGTTTCCTTAAATTCAACGATGACGAGTTCATCCAGTTTGCTCTGATTCAAGCGTCTGAGAATCTTTCAGATCACATCGAGCAACGAGACTCAAACCTCAGATTTGATGCAGAAGTGAAGAATGTTATGAGAAGTTTACCTTGTAATTAATTGCCTGATTCTCAACACTTACATTTTACCATTTGATTTAAGAACAGTGAAACAAATCATATGGTAAAATGCAGAAATAAGAATTTCCCATTGAACGAAGACCAATCCTACAACTTCTTTTAAATAAAGAACAAATATAAATGGATTGAGAAAAGAATCTACTAAATAATCAGTAACATTTGAGTGCAACTTCATGCTTTTATTGTGAAAGGGAAGTTTTATGGTAAATCATCAGTTTTTAGAAAGTTAATATTCTGATGCTTTGTTTATTTTGGTGTAAACAGGAGATTTTAATAAATTACTCTCGAGTCTTCTTCTCCTGAGAAACAAACGGGACCAAAACAAATGTGGACGAGTTGTTGACTGACAGCTCCCCCTGCTGGTATGTGTGGGTATCAACTGGGTTGAGGATTTGTCATTGGATTTTATGGTTTGAATATTCATGTTAAAAACAGCAGTAAGTCAATGTTTAAAACTATTGTAAAGTATTTAAGCTGTGATTTAATACAGAATAAATGATTCCTTAAGTTATGATTAATATTCATCTGAACATCATAAGAATCATTTGTTTTAATCAACTTTACCAAAAAGTCAGAGAAATCTTGTGAGCAACTTTTGAATCAACCAATCACAGATATTTACACTCTGGATTTTTAACTGACAGCAGCATGTTATGCAATTTTAACACTTTTTATCAAATGTTTTTTTGGAGAAACAAAAATGACACATAAATAATATACATGTCAACAAAACATGTCTGGAGCTGATCTTTACAAAAGAAACTCAGCCCCAGTCAAACCACGGCCTCCTGGGTCCAGCTACAAGACGCAGATTTGAAGCTGCCAGTTACTCAAACGTCTTTTATAAAACTTCAGTTTGAACCTGTTCCAGGTGTCGCACCTGAGTCGGGTGGAAAAGTCCAAGATCCAAGACTCGGACTCGTGAATCCGTAGAGAAGCGTCACTGGGAAACGGGGGGGCCAAACATCTGCATGGTCTCGACAACGAGCGACAGATGATCCAGAAACGAGTTCACAGACACTCGGAGGATTCGAGCTTCGTCTGCGCTCCACCTCCTGAAACACAGAGAGACGGTGAACCGCTGCGAACGGGGACAATCTGAGGACAGAAGCAGCTTCATGTCTCTTACACAGACAACGTGCGGCCGGACACAGACAGATGTTTACTGATGCCTCCTTTCCTCGGCTCTCGGTCGGGGGACAGAGAGCACAGAGCGACCTCGGCTTCTCGGGACGTCGGGAAAGGGACGTCCAGAGAGCTGCGGTAGAGTTAAGGAACATTTCTGGAGATGTCACTGATTTATAGAATATTTGAGATTTTTTTTAACGACTCGAACAATTCTATAGAATGACAATAAAATATATATATATATGAGAAGTGTATTTGTGGCCTACAAATAACCCCCACCTTGTAAAGATAATACACAATGTGCATAACAGTGAGAAATCATATGCACAAATAATGATATAGTAGAGGGTGAGTAAATATGAACTTTAACAGACATTTCAGTCCATATATACAAACACCTCAACATGTCCAGTGTCGGTGAGTCTCTCAGGTTAAAACCTAAACGTCCATCAACCTTCCTGAAGAAGAACTTGGTTGAGAATCTTCTCAGTTTTAAACTTTTCCTCAGTGTCACAATGACCCGGTGACCTTTGTCTTAACCTCCAGTGACACTCTGCGAACAGGAAGCTGAGTCAGTTCGGCTCAACTCACTTCCTCCCTGAACATTAATACAGATTAAACAGGTTCCACAGAGGAACTGAGACCCCCCACGGGTCATCGAGTTATTTGTCCTGTTTCATGATCTAATATGAAACAGTGAGAGTCGTCACAGCTTCGTCTCGTCGATGAGACTCACGAGGAAACTTCGGCAGCTGATTTTAAAAGATACAACTCCAGTTTCCCGGGTTCAGGGTTTGTTTTCCCGCGAGCATCCTCGTTCTCTCCGCCTGGCGCCGCCATCTTGTTTGTGTTGAAGTGACCGGACAGGAAGGGACTTCTTCTTCCGGTGCGGTGAAACACAGACATGATGGCCGCTGCTGCGACAAGCGGCGGAGTGCGGTACTACAGGTGTACCACAACAGCACATGAAATATAAAATAATACATAGATGGTGGATTTACTCTATTGATACAAAATTATTGAATTGAATTGAATAAATATAAATTAAAATACTTACTTCCACCTACGACACAAATTTAAATCAGTTCTATCTCTCTATCTTATAGAAGCTCAAACCTGGACTATTTCAATGCACTTTATACATCAGTCAAACTTTAGTAACTTGTTTGCAGCTTGTTCAAAATGATGCTGCTATATAAATTATTGTTATTATTATTACTATTATTATTATTATAAGGCACACACATGTTATTTCACCTAATTTCCAAATCCACATTTTATTATCACGTGCATAAGAGATTTTCAATTTTTTTATTCGGACGCAATGAATTAAAAACTTCAACTTCGGCAGATTTAATAAACCACAAAAACTATTAATAGTTATAACTGTCAAAATAAAAGCGTAGTGAGACTTTTATTTTGTAGTGGTGCTGTCAGACTCAGCTGTGCCTCCTCCTCCTCCTCCTCCTCCTCACTGCTGAAGGACCGTTTCTCTCTCTCTCATCCAGTGACTCCCTGTGATCATCTATAAAACGATGTATTGATTGAATATCTATTGATATTTTGAGATATTTGCAGACGACAGACAGTGGACTCTCTCTCTCTCTCTCTCTCTCTCTCTCTCTCTCTCTCTCTCTCTCTCTCTCTCTCTCTCTCTCTCTCTCTCTCTCTCTCTCTCTCCCTCTCTCCCTCTCCTGCGGACTGAACAAGTGAGTACATGATGAATGTGTGAGTACCGCTGCACGTTACATTACACGGTGTCGTTACTGTGATAACTGACTGGGACCATTGAAGTGAAGGAAGTAGAATCAGATCATTGACTTGATTAAAGTGAAACATCTTGTAATGAAATGTGAATGTTTAAGTATGAAAAGTAAAAGTACTCTAAGAGATGACTATTTTTCGTGTATTTATTATTTATCTATTTGATAGGGACAGAGAATGTTAATGAACATCAGCTTAAAAACACTTCATGTAAAATGCTCATGTAGCAGCTGATTATGTCACTTGTGTTTTTTCTCCAGTTTTTTCTCTTATGAACACGATTTCTAAAAATCACCGTGAAGAATTTATTTCAGCTTTCAATTTATTTCAACAACAAACAGAAACGTTGACTTGGACTCAAAGATGATTTGTTGGAGTGTGGTGGTCAAAGGTCAACCCTAACCCTACTGGTGCTTCTTCCTCGTGTGGTCTTTATTCCGTTAACTTCATTAACCTCGGC